>NW_026901117.1:0-29106 GCF_033783945.1 Neopsephotus bourkii | reverse complement strand
CCTATGATGAGAAGATGTAGTCATAGAAACCAGCATAAAACAAGCTTAAATTTTCTGTGATGATATTTAAAATCTCTAAATATCTATCTCCTTAGTTATTTTTTTTTAAATTCTTTGCATTAGAATACATTTACTGGATTCATAAAAAAATAGATGATGAAGATTAAAGGCTGCCAGGCCACTTTAGATATCTTTGGAATTAAATGAGTGCTATTAAATTTTTATTTTGCAACATAGTACAGCTAAAATTTTGGCAATAATTCTTTAGATGAAAATACAATTTACCCTGCCACTGGAAAAGAGAACTATTCACAATTCAGCATCTGAAGGTAGAATTTACCACCTGGTTAATTAACAGATGCTGATGAATGTAGTTTTTTGATCCTTTGGCACTAATATGATGAACCTCCTGTGTATCAGAGTGATCAAATTTCTAACAATATAATAATTCCAGAGAGCTGTTACTTAAGGAAGAGTAATAGGAATTTTTAGAGAATTATAGTCTACTGACCACTATGGTTTTCTGCCACTGCTTTTCATTTTAGGTTCCTGATCTGCGACCCCAGGGAATGATTCTGTACCCCTTCTTCTGTGAGTGACACCTAGTTTGCAAAACTTACTAGTTTTATGAAGTGTTTCTTGAGTGTCACTGTGCTTTTAGTCTTTTTTTCTTTAGGCCTTGTTGTGCTTAGGAGGTGGTGATCTGAGGAAAAACATGCCTTTTTGCATAATGTGGCAGTTGGTCTACTAATGTTAATATAATAAACTGAATATATAATAATTGCCAACTGAAAAGTTGACTAGCCAAGACTATAAATAAGCACTTTTTAAATCCAGGGCACCCTGGGCAAAACAGATGGCTCACACTGTGTATTGTTTAAGTTCAGATTGGTTCACCTGGTGCCGGACTAGTTTGAGCAAACTAAAAAAGACTTCCGAGTGGCACAGCTCAGAAAGGCTGGTTGGAGTCCTAAAAAACTGCAATGCAGTCAGCTGATGGTTTTGCCCCCACAGATTAGTAATGACCAGAGCAATTAAACCTACAAGGCTGATGCAGTCACAATGCCTCAGCTTGGAGTTGACTTGTCTGGCATTTCTTCAGGAACCCCCACAAGAGCACCATGTGAAAGACACAGGCAGTATCTCAGCCCCTTTCACCAGAAACTGTTTGATACCGGCATTGCTTCAGTGGGAGGAATGTATGTATGTGTCATTTATCTGGGTAAATGCCATCAGAACTTTCTGTGTCTGTAATTTTGTGCTTTGTCAATACCACTGTTTACAGTTTATTGTTTTATTTTGGTTATTGGTACATTTTTCACAACCTCATTGGGAAAAGTAGCTTTCAGTGTTACAAGTGAGAAACATAAATGTAAACAACACATGGTTAGTGAAATACGTGATGAACTGAAACAGTGGAATACAAGGGAAATGTGACGTTTAAGCCAGTCATACTGAGAAATTTGGATATAGCTACTAAACACCAAACTTTTGACATTTCCAATAGATACAGTTATTCTACACTCTGAACAGTTTCTGCAAAGGCTAACTAACTTCCATACATTATCAGGCTTATTAATCACATGTTCATTACTTCTTATTTGAACCTGTATGTGGTTTTGAGGAGCATTTGATTCTTAGAATTCAACCCAGTGGTTATTTAGACTCTTAGGGTAATAGCAATAACAAAACTAGTGTTTAAAAAAAATCTAAATAATCATGTAGATTTCTTTACTTAGTTATTTTAAGTAACTTTAAGAATTTTAGGATGCAGCTCCTGAAGTTGTCTTTTGAAACAGTTTTAATTTTAAGGTATATTTGAACAACATAACACATGCAAGATGAAAAATATAAACAAATGTTTGGAAATAATGATAAAATGCTGAAAAATTAAGCATTTTCATCTGCATAGTGATTTATTTCGCTAAATTCCACAGATATTATTTTCAGATATAATGAAATAAAATAGAGTGCTCAAATTTTTTGTTCCACTCACAGACTTTTTTTCAGTTACTGTAAGATTTATTAAGGCAGCTGTCATTTTTTGTAAAATGTAGGACAGTAATGTGGAGTTTTGATGTATTGAGGAATGACTTGTACATAGCATATAGTTGCTTATTTAGCAATCATCCTCTATTCTGATAAGCAGAAAATGACTTCAGATCTGATGCATGTGTTCTCAAGTGTTTATCAATCCATTAATTTTGAATAAATGGAATCGCATATGCTCATCCCATTATAGGGATACTGCTATACTTTGTGAAGTACAGAAACTATGTTTTTTTAATCAAAGAATATCATAGCTAGAATAAACCAGCATAACTATGCTATAACAGAAGTGCTATATGGGTGATATCTGCCAGCAATAGCATTAAAATAGTCCCTTCTCCAGTATCCCCACCCAAAGCTACCTGAATTAGGCAGTTCCTTTCTCAATGCCATGGTTTAGCCTCCTGTCCCTCTTTTCAAGACTGTTCCCTACAGCTGTGCACTTTCTTTGCTGTATCTCCTGTATCTTCCCCCAGTTCCATTCTGTTATGAATACACAATACAAAATATGGGAAGATTATGATGCAAGTTTTGTACATTTTCAGTATCTCTGTGTGTGTGACAAGCAAATATTATTGATGCGTGTGTCAAAAAAGCTGGTTAAAAATCTTGCATGTAACTTTCCTAACCTGTGATTGTCACAGCAATTTGTCTGAAATAAGCACAAAATCTAGTGCTCCTAATGAATTTGAAACCTTTTAATTTTGTACAAGGCATTAAAATCTTCCTCATTTGAACTGTACAAGCTGAAGTTTTAACGTCACTGTCTTGTGAAAATGCATTTTCTTGTAGTAGTGAACTTCTGGAATCAAGAATTAATAAGGTTATTTTGCTGCTTATCATAAATACAGGAGTATCTTGTGTCTATTTGAGGATAAGAGACCCACTGTGATAAGTCTGCTGCAGAATTAAAAGGCATTTCTTCTCTGAAATCCTAAAAGCATTGTTACTAACTTTACTATCTGATATTAAGTATGCCCTTGTAATAGTAATTCATATCATTCTCGGCCACAATATTATTCTCTTTTTACTGATTCTTTTGCTTTATAGATTATTTTGAATTGTAGGAACAAGTTTTGCTATTTTTTATTAGATAAAGTGTCACAAAACATCATAAAGCTTCTCTGTCTCTGTGTGGTAAAGGGCAACATTTGGAGTTTATGAGATTAACAAGGTAACCAAAATAAAAATCTTTGCCATAGTTCTTATGTTCTTAGTACCATAGTTTCTGGCAAACAGTTTCCAGTAGCCATGTTTAAAAAATGTCTATGGGAGCACATGAGATGTCACTGAGATGAGCTAGATATTAGGACAAAGAGAGGTGGTTTTCCACTTTGATCTAAGCCTCCTGTTCCTTCAATGGGTTTTCTTAGAAGGCTGAGTCATTTCCTTTTTCCCAACAACTGATTTATTGGTGGTTTCTTTACTGTCAGGATCACACATATTGTGACAATTAAAAATATCTGAACTTCCAGTGCTTCTTTCTGAATTAACTTTTCAAACAGCCTGCTCTTAAGTGATCTTGTTCATTACTTTGTATTACAAATGAAGGAATATATACAGTCCTGTCTCAATTTTTTATATTATATATTTTTTAAATTACACTTTTCAGAGTGACATTACTGTGCAAAAACATTCTACTTCTTATTTTCTTCTGGATTTACCCACCACTATTTTGAAAGTTTGTTATTTCCTTCGCCATCACAAAAGAATTATGTAGTGTCCTAAGATTATCTCATCAGAGCTGCTCCATGTGTTTGTTTACTTTGATTTGTACTGTTATGTCAAACTGTCATACTTCTTTTTTCCCTTTTGTAATATTCAGTCCAGAGTCACTGCACAATTAAAAGTATCAAAAACATGTGCGTTTTTTTCTTTTATTTTTGCTTTGTATATTTGCAGAGTGGAAAAAAAGGAAAATAAATAAATACATTTAAAAAAAGGAGGGAGAATGACTAATGGAAATGTTCTGCATTATAATGGCCAGGTAGCTTAAGAAAGGGTATCAAAAAAAAGCAGGCATTCAGGAGGCAGTACATTGTTTCAGCTTCAGCAGAAGCAGTGCTCATGTGCTGTGTCCCTGGGAGACTACAGCTAATCATTCTGGTGTGTGGAGGAAAATGTTGCAATTCTCAGTTATACAAGTACTGTGCTGCTAGTATTTACTAAACTAAATGCTTGGATATCCATTTATGCTATGATATCAGATTCATGCTTATTCTGCATGATAAACAATACCTTAGCATGTTTTGTTGAATCTGTGAAACAAAAAATATAAATAGTGGGGTTTTCTTTACGTCTATATAAAAGATTGATTAGGCAGCGAAGAGAAATTTATCATTGTGAAAAAGCACACAGAGAATCATGCTTGAGGTGCTCTTCATTTGACAACTCTGTAAGCAGCAGCACTTTGTACCAGTGCAGTCTGACAACACACTATCCATTTCAGCTACAGGTATTATGTTAACTCTTCAAAAACCTGTGCCAAAAGAAATCTTTAGCACCTGATGAAAGACCTTCAACAGCACAGTGAACTGTCAGAACAGGAAAATTTCATTGTAGTGCTGTGGAGTACAGGATCAATCATCTTCCTAGTGGGCTGACAAACTTGAAAATATACTTGCACATAATCAAAATATTAATCATCAAAGGCAAGAATTCTACAAACAACTTGTGTGTTTCCTTTGTTTCCCCTTTTTAGTTCAGTAGCTATTGCTATTAGCTCTACCTAAGAAGAAATACCCTATTGATTTGTTTTGATGAATGCAATTTGTATAGCTTACAAAGTTTAGAACATATTGAAAAGACATTATACAAATGTTTGTGTGTGTAGTTGTTTACGTTATCATGTTCACATGTCCAAATACTGGCATTTGTGGCTTAGGTTTTTTCTGCAGAAAAGAAGCTTGCATATAAAAACATATTTCTGACTGCTAACAAATGAAATTTCAAAAATATACAGAAAACTACTGTATTCTCATCTATTAGTAAGACACATTTTTTCTTGCTAAATATTATCAAAGCAGATTTGTATTCTGTATGTTAAAAGGAGAACTGTTTTTTCATGTCTATGTTTTCTGCTGTCCATCTCAATCTCACTTTTTCAAATGAAGGCAAATGTGGGGCTTTTTTCTTTCCAAATACCCACAAGTCTGCTAAATGCATGGGTTTTGTTGTAACAGCTAACCAAAATAAATGATCTTTCGCTGTTATTTCTGGCAGAGCAACATGACACCATTGGCCCCATATCACTACATTTTAATATATTTTGTGCACAACTTCACACTCACGAAACAAGACATTTCTATACCGAGTGTGATTTATATAACGAAACTATATAAATCCCATTTTCTGTCCACACAAGCTTCAAACTCAAAACACATTTCCTCATCTCAACGGTATGTGAGATGCAAATGTGACAGAATTGGCTGAAGAGAGCTTTACGTTGGTGACACAGTAATGTCTGGAAAGGGAAAATCCTGAGAAAGGTTTCAAACCTGACAGCTGCTAATTAGAATGACTAAATTCAGCAATATACATGTATGCTTTTAACCTCTTCTTGACTTCTAGCATCCAAGACTACCTACTGTTTCTTTTATACAAAGAGTAAAATGTAAGTAAGCACAGGATGGTTTGAGGCCTGAAACCAGACAGCACTCTGTTAAATCTTCTTTAAAAAGCAGACTTGTTGCAGTGAGAGCTTAAAATTCTGGCCAAGGGATTTAAAAAACATTTGATACTCATGCATTCTTTCTGTTTTTTCTATTTTTGTTCATTCACACTCCCTCCCACTTCCAACTATGTTGCAACTCCCTTACTTGTGGAGATTACCCTCTATCATCATCTCTCTTTATCCTGGTTTATAATTCTCTCCAGACAGAAAAATCATTCATTTTCTTTGTTTCTTTGGTCTTGGCATGACATTACTTTCTAGCTTTTATTCTGGGTGCTCTTTTTCTCCCACTGCCTATGGATCCTTTCCTTAGGACCAGCTGTGTGTTATGTTAGTGATTCTTGCTTTGTCCTCAAACCTTGGAACCTTAAGAGAATAACGAGGAATGCTTCCCTATATGTTTCTACAGAAAAGGAAATTTTATTTAGATGGATTGTAAATGGCAGTTCTCTTAAAATAGCCCACAATTAAGGGGGTGATAATGGTTATTAATTCATTCCAGAAAAAAATTGCATGAAATGGGTGTTCTGCTTAAAGGTTTTCAATAACCGCTACAAATTCATGAGAGATTTCAAGTATTGCTTTATGAACTTCAAACAACTTTTTCTTTTCTTTTTTTTTTTTCCTCAGGATAATAATAATGTTGAGTTAATAAGACATCCTAGATTGTGAGTATGATTCCTCTAGGTATTCTAAGTAGTCTTGTACTTGCACAGGAATACTGCATTCAGTATATGTATTAGAGGACTCAGAAACGATAGTCAACCACACTGAATAAGGCTAACTCCTAAAAGCTGAGAGGAACTTGCCAATGAGTGGATCTTGTTGTTGCAGAAAAGTGAGCTAATATAATTGTTACTGTTTTCAGTGCAAATGAAGATGAGTTTTCTCCCAAGTAATCCTATGGATATGATTAAAAGACTGGTCTTTTCAGATGTGCAATAACAATTCAGAAGTCCATGAAATATTTAAAGGCTTAGAAAAATCATAGTCAGAAGTTTTCTTTACGTTGCTTTTACATATATATATATTTTATATATATATATATATATATATATATAGTATCATAGCATCATAGAATAATTTGGGTTGGAAAGGACCCTAAAATCATCTAGTTCCAACCCCGCTACCATGGGCAGGGATGCCTCACACTAGACCATGACACCCAAGGCTCTGTCCAGCCTGGACTTGAACACTGCCAGGGATGGGGCAGCCACAACTTCTTCTGGGCAACCCATTCCAGTGCCTCACCACCCTCACAGTAAAGAACTTCTTCCTTATATCTAACCTGAACTTCCTCTGTTTAAGTTTGAACCTACTTCCCCTTGTCCTATCACTACAGTCCCTAAAGTAGGAAAGAAAAAAAGTAATCTTAAATTATTGCACCCAAAATGTCATGTTTCATAAATATATTAAAATCCCAGTGGTTAAGCTGTCTGTTGAAAACCCATGACTGCACACTGTTAAGGCAACAAAGCTAGGAAGAGAACAATTAGAAATTAGATGCCCATGTCCCTAAAAAGATTTTAGAGTCATTTAATATATAGCATTTATTCAATAAGATATGGAAGTATCCTGTGGTGGAAAAGGGAGAATTCATTGCACTGGAAAGGAAAACAACTCATAAGCCAAAACAACCAAAGATGCCCAGTATGTGTCACTCCACAGCAGAACATTTGTTTCCATTCCTGTTAGTAAAAGCTAATATAAAAAAAATAAAATAAAAAAAAAAATCACATATAGCACTTAAAATTCTTTGTGCATAAGTCTGAGGTATAACCTGGCAGTTCTGTTATGACCGTACTGACTGAAAAATATTTACTAGTGTGTCTGAAAGTGTACTACAATGTTACTGTGAACTAGCACCTGAATTGGTAAGCTGAACCATCACTCAGCAGCATGAGAATCCTATATTCCAGTTGCAGAATGTCTAACCTTGGTGGGGACCTTCTGAGATCTGGTACAATCCTTGTGCTCAAGCAGTGTCAGCCTGCTTCACAATGCTCCTTCCAAGATTCCATTCTAGAAATTTTTTAAATGAATGCTTGGGTATGAAATGGCTACTCCTATAGGCTAGAAAGTTTTGCAAGAGATTCCACCTTCATTTATGACAGTTTTCTGGCAGTTACATTAATTATTTTGTAGATAGATTTTTCAAGCTGTTCCACACAGATCTATGTGGACTATACTACATTGTGAAATTTAAAGACTAAACCTTCCATAGAGTAGCAATTGAGGGAGAACACAACCTAAGAAAATGGGAAAGTAAAAGAAACATGTCAGTGTACCTGGAGATGGCAGGAATACTCCTACTCTAAAGAGGAAAAAGCATACCAAGTCATCATCAAGAACTAATAGCATCATTACTGGTCTTAAAGTTTCCCACCTTGCCCTTAACTTTCACCTGACCTGCTGCTTTAACTCCTCACAGTATTTCTATATGGAAACAACATTTTACAATGATGCAGTCAAGTGACAGACCTCTAAGAGAGGTCATAGAATTGAAGAATACCAGGTGGGAAAGGATCTCAAGGATCATCTGGTCCAACCTTTTTAGGCAAAATCACAGTCTAGACAAGATGTCCCATCATCCTGTCCAGCTGAATCTTAAAAGTGTCCAGCTTTGTGGAATCCACCATTCCCCTGGGGAAATTACTCCAATGATCACTCTCAGTGTGAACAAGTTTTCTCTAGTGTCAGACTTTAATCTCCCCAGAAGTAACTTGTACCCATTTCTCATCTTTTCCATGCGACTCCTCCTAAAAAGTTAGTTGCCATCTTCTTCGTAGCCACTGTTTAAGTACTGGACCTTAAGCACTGTTAAGGTCTCCCCTGAGCCTTCTTTCCTGATTTTTCTTTCCTGAAATTTCCTGATTGATTTTTCTAGCAAGTGATGTGCTGCAGTTCTGAACTTACAGAAGGGTATTAACAGCTGTTGTGTGAAAAGTAGGTATGCTTTTGCTTTTGAGGTTGATGCAGAAAAAAAGCCCTTCTGTAGCCATTACTGACATAGAATCTAACATACTATGTCATGCAGATTGTAGGGTGCAGCTCTAGTGGTACATGAGAAAAATCTGTGATTTTAATGTATCTGTTTTACTGCACCTTTTGGTAGTTTTAATCATTGGGTATGGTACCCCCCTGTTTGTGTAGCTATCTGACAAACTCTGGACTTCAGGTTTGTAAATGTAAGACAACAACAGAAACACTGCCAGAAGAATAGTATACTATTAGAGCTGTTTTGACTGCATTTAAGCTGTATTTAACTAACAACAGTCGGTGTTCATTCACTACTAAAGTCTGCCAGTATGCAGCAGCTGGAGGAAAGGTGATTTTGCTTACTGCACAGAATGTGGTGTGCTAGCAACAGATCTGGAAAGCATGTGACCTCAGCAGCTGTATTAGTTTCAGAGGTGTGACTTAAACAGAAACTTCAGCAAGACCTTTACAATAAGTACATAAACATATCTGAAAAAAAAAAAAAAATCAAGAAAAGAATAACCTTTGCCATTTAGAATCAAACGGTGGAGCATTCAGCAAAACTCAAGGAAAAAAATAAATTAATTGTGTTACCCTGAATCACAGAAGGATTCTGTGGTCCTACAAATGTATTCGTAAAGCCTCAAGTATCAAATGTAAAACAAATGCTAATAAAGAACACTGGTAATCTTACAGCCATTTACCCTTCTCTCATTAAGACTGCAGGGAAATAATTGATGAAGGAACAGAGTCTGAACATAATTGCCACTGATCCTACCTGCTACTGCAAAGTCTGATGAAGACAAGGAATCAATAGGACCTTATTTAGGACTTTCAGTCTCCAAATGACTTGAAAAAAAGGTGATTAGCTTCCATTATACTCTAATTATTATAATTAGTTTGTTCTTAACCTATTATTACTCAGACTCTCTTCTGTGTGTTAACTGAGATCTGTGTTTTACAGTTACCTCTCAGAATTCTTTACATGGCATTTTAGAATCAGAAGGTGATGGTGTGCTGCACAAAGACATGCAGGAATTTTATGCCCTGGCCCCTCAAATTATTTTTAGCATTGCAAAGTTGCCAGTATCAAAGAGATCACCTACTGCTTATGACTGATGGCAGAGGATAAAATTTAAAGTATTTTAGCATCTCCTGCTGCATTTTATATTTCCTATTTCTATTAAACTTACGGATAAGTTATGTAGTACTTTTTTTCTCACACAGTTTACCATGCATGCAGTACCAGAGTTTCTCTTACAGGTAGATGCTGTTTTAATACTGAACAAGATAAACTTGTGAGACTCAGTGAGTGGAATTACTCATCTTGATTTGTCAGCTGAGGAAATGCGAGGAATATTTGCTATTTTATGAATAAACATCCATCATTCAAATAGAAATCTATAGCCTGCATTATAGTAGTTCTAACTGCTTAAAAATATTTCACATCTAAAGACCAAAACAGAGTGAAATAGAATCTGTGTACGTTTTATGGTCCTAAAGGACCAGTTAAATGACATGACCCCAGACTACAACCTCAAAACTGCAAATTATTGGCTAAGTTTTGGCCAGCAGAATCCCCCAAACTGCTTGATTTGACAACACCAAAGAGCTAGCTGCCCCTCTCTTGTGCAAGGTTCTCTGAGAGTCATAAAGTAGGTATTTCCCATGCTTGACTCAAGCTCATAGGGTGCTAAGCTTTCTCTCTAAAGAGCCTGCTGCTTTGAGCTTTGAAAAGCCACAGTGGAAGTACTGGGCCTGACTGTCTTTCTGCTAAATGGCATTATGTAGGATGCAAGTTAAAAATACTGCTTTGCCCAAAGGTGACTGAACAAACTCCTGCCTCTTGGGAATGTGTCTTATCAATGACTATGAGAAGACTTTCTGTGATGTTTTTAAGCTGTTTGATTTTGCATGAATGCATTGATGGTAAGGGCACTCATCTGTCTGGGTTTCCTGTTATTTCTAGTTTAAAAAATACTTGGGCAACCCAAAGCTGAGGTATCTAACCAAAGTGGAAGTTAATTTTCTAAAAACTCTTTTACAGGTACAGAAGAAAAAGAGAGATGTGCCAAAAAAAAAAAAAAAAAAAGACAATGATTCAAGTAAACTTTGGTATCTCCTTATTCCTCCTATTGTTACAGGGTTTTACGGTCTTGTCCCTTGCAGTTTGGGTTTACAATGCTATCTGATAGACAAATACAGGAAAAAAAAAGCCTTTTTCTCTATTTTTCTTTCCAGTGTGCAGTTAAGCAGACACATAGGAGATACATGAGTAGATAGCAAGTTTGCTAGGATTCATGCAAACTCATAAATTAGCAGGATGGTGTTTCTAAAGGCACTCTGCTGTGATGTTTCTCTTCTTATACCTGGAGTCAACTAGAAGTCAGTGACACGCGATTACGGCTAGAAAATTATTTCTCTACTGATTTTAAGCCTTCTGAGTATCTACCTAGCTAACTTAATTATTTCTTTCAGTAAATTGCAATTTAGTACACTCTTCTTAAGCTCTCTGCAGATGGTGCAGAAGCTGCAGTGCCAGATGCAGCTGAAAATTCCATTCAGCAGCAAAAGTTAAACGTGCAGTCCCTGTGTTTTGTGGTTTTTGATTTTTTTTAATATAGTCTAATAAAAACATTTCTTAAATCTCTATTCTTTACCCCAAGAAAAAATGATAGTGAAATTTGGGAGTTCTGTGCAAAACTGTGACCAATTTGGTATTTAAAGATATATTTATGTGCAATAGGCCACTTTGTCTTCCTAATTATTGAATACTTCAGGCTCTATTTTGTTTTACCTTGCATAGAGCAGAACAAGTTTAAGTAAGCAAGTTTGAAAACACCATTAATATTGCTGTCATTAGATATCAACAATAAGTAGTTCTGAATTTTTATATGTGTGTATAAATATATATATATACACACACTTGTTAAGAAATAGCATTACTAATGGTAACACTTTAAACAGCAGAGAAACACCAAGGTTTCAAGGTTTTGTCACTGATACAGGAAGAAAGGTAAGATATGCTTTCTTGGACCAACCTTAAAACATGGTTCAGTAATGTGATATTCCCTAAACCTTTCATTTTCCCTTAAGTTTCTTCCACACAATCCTTATAATTATTTAGTATAACTTGGCTTTCAGTTCTGAAAAGCTGTCCTTCTTAACAAGATAAACTAAAGCGATCTGCAGTCTCAGATTGCTCAATATGATCTGACAACAGTAGGTGAAGACAAGGATGTTTTTTAGTTTCTTTCAGTATCAATTAACTTGGATACACGTTTAATTTTTTTAACTTTGTCATCACAGTATTTTGGTGGTCTGTTTCGTACACATTTTCTGCATAAAATGGTAAGTTTTCTCATGTTATAATAGTAGCTTTCTGCAAAAGTATCTAAAAGCAATATAAACAAAGTACAGATAAATTTAAAATTAGGACTGGTTATTTCCATTTTCTTGGCTGAAAAAATAAAATCACAATGGACGTTTGGGTTTTAAATCTTTCACTTATGTTGTAATTCTCATATTTATTTTTTAAGCATTACATTTGGACAAGACCCCAAAAATCAGACCTGAAACCCCTTCTTGCCTCAGGACATACTCCTTAAAGGAACAATGAAAATCTGACTAGGTACCAGATTAGTTTTCCCAGCACTTAATCTTGCAGTATCCCAATTCTAATTGAAAAATGTCTATGAATTTCTGTAGTTATAGCTGGATAAAATAGCATAGTTAAAATTCCTTGTCCCTTGTCCATTTTAGACAGAAAAATAACTACTTTGTCCATAAATATTTCAAAACACCTGACTTCTCAAGTGTTTTATACGGTAAACAGCAAATTAAGGTGACTCAGAGAGTAAGTAGGAATATTTCTTCATTGTCAATCTAATTCCAGTGGATGATGACAGATGCTCACACAGTCACAGAATTGTTAGGACTGGAAGTGACCTCTGGAGATCATCTAGTCCAACCTTCTCCTGTGAAGGCATCATCACCTACAGCTGGTTATGCAGGAACATGTCCAAGCAGGTTTTGAATGTCTCCAGAGAGGGAGACTCCACAACCTCCCTGTACATCTTGTTCCAGCGTTCTGCCACCCTCAACATGAAGAAATTCTTCCTTGTCTTGAGCTGAAATTTCTCACCTCACCTTTGTGGTATTTTTTGTTCTTTCTAAATTCGTAATGTTACTTGTTTGTGTTCTGAAGTAAATCCCATTTGAAATATAAATTAGAGAGTGTTTTATCTTGGCTCTGTTAATCCATATCTTTGCTTCTTCAGTTGTGATAGTGCTTTGAATAATGGAATGCTAAATTTTGACTGTGAGTAAAAAGCCCAAAGGCTGGCAGACTACAAGAAAATCTTCAGATCTTTCACACGTATACAAATACTCAAGCAGGACTATCCCTGTGATAAAATCTATTGTCCATTAGAAAGGAATAACGTCTGTAAAGAATTTGCAAGATAATAATCTCTGAAGATGGGTCTTCACTAAGCTTCTAAATTATCTTCCCTTGAATTTGTGTCTGAGGTAAACTGAACTTGAGGGAAAGAATCCAAGCTTCAGAACATTTTAGAAGCACAGTTTATGGAGCAGCAGATTTATGTATTAGCTGTACAGCATAGCTGATTTCCTACAATTTGGATGTATAGCAGGAATAAGACTAGGGCCAACAATAAACTGTGTTTTGACAATGAAAAGGAAAACAAACAAACAAAACCAAACCAAGCAGCAAGTCTTTTTGCAAACTAGTTATCAAAGGAAGATATTGCTTATTGAGTAAACTTATGAACACAGTGAAATGATGCCATTCTAGGTATGAGATCATTGGAGAAGTTCTCTTTTACATAATTTTCTTAGATTACTAGATTCTGACAGCTGAGACAACACTGGTCTGGTAAATAGGAGGTGGCAAAGAAAGTTTAAATGTCAGAGATCTTTTCAAAACAATACAGACATATAAATATATCACGGAAATTGGGAGCTATTAAAACGTCCCAGAATGTACTCAGAAGTTAGAATATCTTGCTGGAAGTTTTTTGGTGTTGGGTTTGTTTACTTTATCATAGGTTTTGATGGCTATTTATTACATCTTTCTATTCTGCAACATCACAATTTGCAAAATGGGGATAATTATTTTACACAATTTTTGAAATGCCTTTAAGTGGTTCTTAGACATATCAAAGTGCTAGAAATTTGCTATATTCCCTCTTATGGCATATAAGAAAAGATAAACCTCTTTATAACACAGAACTTTATTAATAACATTCAAAACCATTCTTTCAATAAATATTCATATCATAAAAGCTATTATATTTTAGATGAGAACAAAATTACATTTCCCACCCTAGGAGAACAGAATAATTCCTATGCACCTAAGTCTATTTCAAATAAGTACTATATAGTCATGTTGCACATATTTTATTCTCTCAACCTTTTAAATGGCCGAGTTCAGGTATTTTCCCCTATGTGAAGTACAATTACATCCATCAGTATGTATGGATACTGTAACTATTTTCCTTCAAAAGCTGTAATTTTGCCTGTCAGAAATGCCTTTCTTAAACGACTAGTGGAGACATTCACTTATTTGGGAAAACTGTAGTAGATCAGTTACAAATTTACTTGCTTATTCTATGCCTGTATACATTCAGTAGAACTGGATGTCCAAGTGTTTTTTCAAGGTGTCACTGTCTCCCAGACGATAGTCTGCAAAATGGTTACTAATGATCAGGGAAGACCTGGTTTCCCCTGTGATACTGATTTTAATCATCATATTTAAATCCTAAACAGTGAAATAGCCCACATTTGGAATCCATCTGCAGAAGTCATTCTGACCACTGACTTGATGTAAAATATTGGGGAATTATTTTACCTGGTTTTACGATTACAGATGACCTGGCAAGTAACGTTTCTCTTAGCTTCAGCAGAAGTCCTAAAAAGATTGCGCTGGTGTCTACTTCCCAGAGAAGGCTGTATTTTCTGCTGTTTTAGCTGTTTGTTTCAAATAAATAGACTTGTTTCAGAGTGTTTATCAGAACACTCTGTTTATTTGTTCATCTGACCTGATAAGATCAGGTGCTCTTTTGTGTGAAAAGCTCAGTGATTAAAAGTCCAGATTTAAATTTTTACATTAGTCAGAAGCACTTTAATTTGCAGTTTGCACATAAACTGTGTGTAGCCTAATCAGTGGCCTGGTGTTCTATTCTGACTGTATGTGCTGTCTTGACCCAACATTATTTCTGTTGGGCTGATTTAAATAAACAATTTGAATTTTCAAATTTAAAAATCTTTGTTAGAAAAAAAATGTTACACAACCTTATTGTTTAGACAATTTTTCCAATTTTATAGCTTCACATGTTCTGACTTAAAAAAAAATACAAAAGTTGTTTTGTTTTTTTTTTTTTGTGGAACATATATGTATACATACATACATACATATATGTTCCACAAACAAAAATAACCTGAAATCACAGAACTGCTAATTTCACTGTTCTGTGCTAACTTACATCCAAGGCTCCTGGTTAGCCTTAATTGTTTCACCTGAGGAGACTCCAATGTAAGTCATAGTAATGCTGAAAGTGTACTTGCAGTGTCTGTATTTTTCATTATCAACAATGTGAATGCTTAGCAACCAGCCATACAACGGCATGGAGATGCAGAAGAGTAATACTCTTCATAGTTAAATTCACATGACCACTAGGCAACAACAGCTTGCATTTCATTAGAGAAACTTAATAGGATGCATTGAGAGATAAAGAGTAATACATGACAGCAAATATCATTAGGATCCACACACAGTGCTGAGTGGAAACTAAAGCTGATTTCCAAACATGCAATTAAAAGACGGGATTTACTGTGGATGACTTTGTGCATTGGGCTGCAGTTTCCAAGCAACTCACTGTTTTTACTTCTTTTTACACTATTCCTCACTGTGAGAAAAGTATAAAAATCTGACTTTAAAAGCCTTCTTCCTAATTCTAAGATCTCTTGTAATGTCATCATAATGTTTTAATTCTATCTGCTAGCTACAAACAGACAAAACAAAAAGAGCCCAGCCAACCTTCTCCTGTGATGTGGTGTGGCTAAAAAGTATTTGCTTCTACTGATACCTCTTCCACACTAATGATAACACTAACAATCAGTGAGATATGTTATTTTCGTGACATTGATAAAGACTGTTCTATCTTTACTGCTATTACTCAATAAAAAACGCCTATTTCAGCCTGAATGAGATGTTTTACACTAGATGTGTGCTCTAGAGCAGAATGGTTACTTTAATTGCATGCTTTTGTTCTGCAAGATTCTTTCTTACCTGCTGCCTCCTGAAAAATGGGATTCATCTTGTGTTTTAACTAGTTCTATCTAATGGCAGGATATTTTGCAAAAATAATGTCATTGGTTTAAATGTCTCATAATATACAAACTGCATCTTGGGGATTTGTCTGAGGGTTTTTTGTTGTGTTTGGTTTTATTTTTTAATCAACCCATGTTATTTTCATCATTTTGTTTGGATTGTGAAAGGAAAGATAAATTGGGTGATAAATCCACGAACTCTCAGGTAATATGCTATTAATTTTGAGCAGCCGAGGACATTTAGAAAGAGTGAGACTCTCATCCAGAAAAGAAGTTTCCCATGCAGCGCTATCTGAGAATGACTCTGAAGCATGGGAATTAACTAGGTTAAATACAGTGGTAAATTTTTACATCTTTAAAGCTGAAGTGATTTTAAAAGGTTTTGTTTTTTTTTTTTTAATATGATGCACACACATTTTGAAGACTGAAAAATCCCACATAGATTTATAAAACTAAACACAACAAATTTATGCCTTTATAACTGTTAGCAAAGTGTGGCATATGGGTAAGCAGGGGACAAGTAATTTGGTGAGTGCCCACATAAGCTTTTTGCTTTCTTAGCCCAAAGCTTGTTCTTCAGTTAATCAAACTCTCATCCAGTGCCAAAACTGGTGAAAAAACATCTTGAAATCTGTTCTATTTTCTTAGGTTTCAAAGTTGCTTGCAACACCCATATACAACCTACTTATACCTACTAATGAGTCAACAGACTTTTACCTATTCCTGCCTGGTTCTTTCTGTCCTTTTCTAGCACAGCACAAGCACAATGTGTAAGGGCTGGAGATAGCCAGCTGAGAAAACCAGCCACCTATTTAATATCCAATGTTATTCTTTCCTCGCTATGCAAAGTAAACATTAAGCAGTTTTAAAATGTTCAGTTGAGCTGATTTAAGGTTTGAAATAAACGGGACATCGAAAGTCACTTGTATGGTTAAAATTTATGAGTTTATCCCTTAAACAATTCTTCCTTTAAAAAGTTCTAAAGCTCTAATGCTCAAGGCAGAATCAATTATTCTTCACATGGTGATCTTATAAATCAGATTTATCTCTGGACTGACCTGAACATGATTATTTATAAAGAGCTATTTACTGAACTTGAATTTGAGGTGGGAATAGCAGGAGGTGGTATCAAAGCAATCCTTTAACTCTATCAGCAATATGCCTTTTCCAAAGTTTTAATAAAATTCTGTCTGTCATTATGATAGACTACTGATATATTGGCTAAAGCAATAATGGGAAATACAATTATCAGAAGCAACGTGATCTTATTTCTATCAAGCACTTCAGGCCTCAGTTGACATTTAAAACTTCAAAAGTAGATCTGTCAACTTTGTTAATCATTTTGAAAGTAGTATATATGCTGCCACATATAGCTTTTAAAATTAATTCCTAATACTCTTTAAATATGATCCTCACATATTAAAATGCATTACTGATTACATTGATTTTGAAGGCCTATTTGTTTCTACTCCAAATCCAGAAAAGGCATTTTTAGAACAGGTAACAGAAAGACAACACAAACCAAAACAGCTGAGGTTAGCAGTCACCATCTATCACCTGTGTCTCAGGTATCATGTGTACCACATAGCATTGTTAATTTTTCATACCCTACTGATCATTTATTTACATCATAGGAGCATCCAAGCACACTTATCTAAGCATAAATGTGCAGGAAAACACAGTGTCTTTCTTCTGTACTTTTAAAAAACAAACTATCCTACACTAGCAAAACAACAATTACAAGAGTACCAAGAAAGACCATAAGGATGAAAAGAGTTGAATAAGATCTAATGTCAGTATGGTTAGCCAGATTCACTGCACACTTCTATTAATAACCTTAGTCCTCTTCCCATCATTTCTATGTTAAATATGTCTACAATCCATGTTCTTGACCACTTCTTATATTACCTGATAAATAATTAAAGCCCTAAGATGGTGTTCATCAGCAGATTACTAACTCATCTCAAAGTATATGTCCTAATGACAAACCTGCATGAACTTCTGAATCAAGCTCTTTATATAAGTATTCTTTGCTCTTACCAAGCATTTTTGACAACCTTGTGTAAAGCAACAATACATATATTTGCTAATTGTATACAAATACAAATGGTTCTCACTATGCATAGTGTTCCACTAATATTTTTAATTCCTCTCACTTAATATATTATCAAGAATACTACTAAAGCTGTTGAAATTAATTATCTTAAAAGATAATATTGATTTGGCAGTTTTTCTCAACATCCTTGGTTGAGAAATAGTACTGTAATGTGTTGTGGTCTCAAACGATGGAGCAAAGAAAGTATTTTTGTAACAGCGGAAAATAGGCGCAGCTTGTTTCTGCTCAGATCTCTTTCAACCAAAGGACAGCAACTTTAATACACAACATTTGGGTCCCAGCTGGAAAGACTTCTCTGGCTTTGCAAAGAACCAAGAGTACAGAACAGAGTATCAGCTTAATTTATCTCAACAAAGAGCTCCAGATGCAGTTGCTGTATTTCCAGGTCACCCAAGTACCAAAAAAATCCAAAGCGAGACTGATAACAGATGAGGGATACTCAGATCTCTCAGGCTCGCAGGCTTGTCTTTAAGTTATAATCAATTAGCTCCTCCTTTTTCCAAAGAAGTGTTTTCAATTTACATAACTATCGCTTTATAAAAGAAGTGAGGCTAATCACTTCATAGTAGTTTAAGATGTGATAATGTATCTAAATAATGAAAAAAGGACAGGTATTCATTTACTTTTCTTCTCCTGGCTGTCATTTAGTTGTTTTTTTCTTTTACTCCTCATAGCTTCTTTTGTACATACACTACAAAAAATAGAAAACACTCTACCACATGCACTGACAGGTCAAAATTAATACTAAAGAAATAAAAACTAATAATCACACTGAGACAAAATTGGCCTAGAATAGAGTTCTCAGGAATTCTCTGTACCCTTACAGTACTTGTAAACTATTGAAACCCAACAATTTTTCTTTTGTTTGCTCATTAACTTTCTCAGCAGATGTTTTCAATCTATCAGCGCCCCAGGAAAGCTGAGACCTTTGTGCCCTAGCAGTCTGTCAGTGCTCTGTTACAGGGGTCCTTCACTGAACAGTCCTGCTGGATTGGGAGGGCAGACAGGATTTTCCCTTAGTGAAGCCATGCTGGCTGTCACCAAGCACCTTGTTGATTTTCATATGCCTTAGCATGCCTTCCAGGAGAATCTGCTCCAAGATTTTGCCAGGCAAAGAGGTGAGACTGACTGCTCTGTAATTCCCCGGGTCAACCGTTTTCTCCTTCTTGAAAATGGGGGCTATATTTCCCTTTTTCCAGTCGTCGGGAACTTCACCTGACTGCCATGATTTTTCAAATATGATGGACAATGGCTTAGCAACTTCATTTGCCAGCTCCTTCAGGACCCGTGGATGGATTTCATCAGGTCACACAGACTTGTGCATGTTCAGGTTCTTAAGATGATCTCAAACCCAATCCTTTCCTACAGAGGGCCTAAGGTCTTCATTCTCGCAGCCTCTGAATCTGCCTTCCAAGCCTTGAGCAGTGTGGTCAGAGCATTTGCTGGTGAAGACTGAAGCAAAGAAGTCACTGAGAACCTAAAAATATACACTTTTTTAACAAATATAAATAAAAGCGCTGGGCCTGGACACACCACCTCTCTCTCCTCCCCTCAACACAGAGTCTCGCGCTGACGCCGGCTGCGACCCATGGCCCCTCCTAAACGAAAGGGCTGGGAGATACGGCCCGCCACTGGGGTGCCTGACACCGTGAGTGACGGTGGGCGGAACTTGGGGGCGCAATTACGGGAGTAGCTCGTCTCTTGCCCAGTCCGGTTTTGCTCCCCAGCCCAGCTGATCGAGCTGTTAGAGCTAGTCCTTGTCCCTTCATTTTTTTCAGAGGACTTCTGGGAGGTGTAAGGACAATTTAAAACACTCTTCATTCTCTATAAAGGATTCCCCAGAGCTTGTAATGGTTTCTAGGAGATGGGAGGGCATACTCCAATTCTGTTATTATATAAACTTCATAATATAAACTAGTTCAACTTTGCAATAACATGTACATGCTCAGTTATGAAGCTTCCATTAAAACTAGTAAAAATCAACTGAATAAATAGTAACTAGTCAGGCAGTTGAATTCATGTTTTATTTATACAAAATATTCAGCAGGTAATAATACTAGATGATTAATAGAAAAACTAAAAACCTCACTGGCATATTAAATATTTTCTCAAATTCTTGTGATATTATTGTGATACTATGCTTTAACTGCACCATGATCTACAAGAAACCAGTAGACAGCAATGCAAACAGGTAGTGCACAGCTAACAGTATTCAGCGAGCTGCTTCTAGCTTTCAAGGTGATCAGTTCAACCCTAAAGGGGGACTTTTGAGTCAAGTAAATATAATTTCTCTATTTGGTCTAGAGAGTTAACAACAATATTAAGCTACCACAAACACCTTAAAAAAAAACCAAAATTCCGTATCCTGGAGAAACATGACAAGTATAAGCCTAATTCTGATTTTCCAGGAGTATGAAACCAGCTCGAATCAAACATTTGTATTATGGACACAAGAATATGGATATGGATACAAGCAAGAAGAGGAAAACAAAGTTTTAAAACAAGGTCTGAAGTCCAAGCATCTGGTGCCTGCTAGGTATACAGAAGATTCAGGGGAGGTAAGTACTGCTTATGCTGAATAGGAAATAATCAGAGATTAGGTTTAGTCTTCCATTTCAGATGCTGTTTGAAACTGTTCATTCTTTTAAGGATGTTGGCCCATACACAGTAAAAATATTTGATACTGTTCAGTGCAATGGAAACTAAGTAGGCTTGTTCTTTCTACCCACTGTCCTCCTTCATTAGTGCAGAATCAGATTATGCTACTTTTAAATTAATTTGCATCCTGAGCTACAGTACCATGGCATAGTGCTGAGGTAGTAGGTTTCAAAAATTCTCTAGCTGCCTCTGGAGGAAGTTTTGTGACTCAAACGAATCTCATCTATCTTTGACTTGAAAAATACTTGTAATGTCAAATACAACTATCATAAAAAAAAAAAAAAAAAAAAAAAAAAAGAAAAGCCATCTAGGTCAGTGATATAATAAAAGAGATATTGTTTCTTCCTGCAAAACACATCCCCCCCAAACCAGGTATCTTGATGACTGCATGACAAGAAAAACAGAAGGGCAAACTAATAAGACCACGTAGAACTGCTCAGCTGCTCAAAAATTCTGTATCATCTGGAATGTTCAGTGGTATGTGGTTAGCTGTATTTCAGTATAATGAATTTTTGTATATTGAATTACTTCTGGCTTTAAATTTTGGTAGTGTATGTGTGTAATTCCTGTTATCACCTCTGCTGTCATTAGCTGATGTGAACACTAAGAATTATCCCAGATCACTGAGACTGCCAAGACTGTGAAATAAGATGTATTTAATTATTAAAAGAAGTTGTGTGAACAGCGCATTAATGAATTTTAATTTCATACAGTGTTTTTATATACATTTATACAGTATTATGGATGCAGAAACTAATAAAATAGCTAATTTGGCCCCTTTTAACAGTAAGAAATTATTAAGTATTCTTTACTGTTTTGCCAAGTAGCTATTTTTGATGATTAAGCATATAATAATTGCTAATGCTGCAATGTTCTTTCTAAGTGTCTTGTGTGTCAGTGTAATTGTTGCTGGGTTTTTTGTTTTATTAATTTCACATTTGCTATGCTTTATAATGGGGAGCTTTACACTTGAAACTTCTGTTTTACCTTTTGCCCTGTTTTACCATTTAACACAGGTTAATCCTGTCATTACACACAACAGCCATTTCCAGTTATACACTTAGTGCCTTGCTGGCAAACAAATCACTGTCTATCACAACTGCAAAATGATTAGTTTTGTGAAATATTGCAGTGATTGCTTCAGATTCTGCACATGTACTTCAAAGTCTGTCAAGCCTGCCTTGCTCAGGGAAAGAAACCTTTTATCCGTAGATAAATATACAGTACTCCTGAAATAAGTAGTTGATGTGCTTTTTTGAAGAAGTTTTTCAAGTTCTGAGAAGTGTACATTCATGTAACCTGAAATATTAACTAAGCATTTAATTATGACACTAAAACCCTAAGAACCTGAACAGACGTCTGTTAATTAGCATGTGTTTAAAAATTGTATTTATAAAATACATGTATCTGCTCACTGAAATCTGTAAAATGGATCTCTGTTTATTCTGCAAATTAAAGTGTTCTAGATTTTTCTTCTAATATTTCAAACAAGACTTGCATTCATTAAGATGGATTTTATGTATAAGATGAGCTTACCAGGATTAGACAGAAGATAAGAAGACTTCAGAAGTGCTAGTGTATTATAGGAATTTGAGCGTATCTGATTCACATGAGCACAAACATGGAATCACAGAATGGTGGAGGTTGGCAAGGACCTCTTGGCTTCATCTAGTCCATCTCTCTTGCCCAGGCAGGGTCAGTTAGGGCTGTGAGACAAACAAGACATACGGTAAGACAGAATTAAGATTGTGTTTTATATTATAGTTATACCTGAAATAACAGCTGCCAAAATATACTGTGAGACTTACAATATTTGTCTGAATTCAGATTCTACTACACTGAGAATAATTTTTTGAAAGACTGGGAATCTTGTATAAGAAACCTAAGCATAGGTGCAAGTCCATTTAAATATGTATTCAAACCTACTCTAGACTTAGCTGCTGTCTGATACACATAATGTTAAATTAGCCAACCTCCAAGATTTCATTAAGACCTAAATTTCAAAGTGTCTCAGTTATGAATTTATGCAACCAGGCGATGACACAGTGGCTGACATGAACATTATGCCCTCAGCTCAGCTTTAACTGCATCAAGAACTACAAGAAACTAGTAGACATCAATGCAAACAGGCAATGCACAGATAACAGTACTTGGTGAGCTTCTTCTGGCTTTCAGGGTGATCAGTTCAATCCTGAAGGGGGACGTTTGAGTCCAGGAAATACAATCTAACTTTCCTATATATACTAGCCCATACTAGAAAGAAAGTCCTAAAGATCTCCAGCTACAGTCCTTACTATGCTTATATGCTTATGACTACATCCACAATAAAGCATCTGACACAGAGTATTAAACAGGTTTATTGGTTTCCCATTGCTTTCTTCTCTACAACTCCTAGAACTTAATTGCATTTTAACTTTATTTTTCTTTTCAATCAATATTTCCCTCTTAATCTTTACTTCCATTCCTGGTATGCTAAACTGTAGAATTGAAGTTTCCAGATCCTGAATTAAGATGCTATTGAATTGTTCCATTCTCTTGAAATATTCTGCTTTATTATCTCATGAGAAGGAACTATTGCATCCAGGTTGTTGATAAACTTTTCTAGTTCTACCTGTTTCAAACAACTTTTGTAGGTGTCTGCCTATGATGTCCAATAGGTGCAGAACTGCCAAGGTAGCATTTTCTAAAGAAGTTTCTAGCCACAAACTGAAGTTAGAGATGAATTACAAAGGAAGATACTCTTTCCTTTGGATACTAAGGTCACACTCTAGTTGCCTTGCTACTTGTAGTGCCTGTTACTGCAGCTCCATTAGGCTACTATTCGGATATGCACTTCGCTTGAGACAAGGAGGCACAAAAGCACAAAATGTAATCAGTTCTAAGTAATGTTAAGTTTGGTGGCTTTGTAATGGAACAACAAGTGGTGCTTGAAGGTAGTTGACATAGTTTCAGGTCCTTAGGACCTTAGTACAAAAGATGTAAGAAAAGCAGAATAGAAAAACAGGGTCTGGGGATGGGGAATACCTGGGACTAGCAGATGTCCAGGATGGGCACAGTTAAACTAACTGATAAGTAGAAGGACAGGATGATTGCGATGTCTGTAATTTTAATTTAGCTAAAGATTGTTGGGGAAAGTAAACGATCCTTAAAGACCACCATCACATTTTTGTATGCATGTGGAAAACTTTCTGGAAAATTATGTAATATGCCCAGTGACCATATAAAGATAGCCTGTATAGCAATATGGGGACACATGTTAGGAGGAACTATCCCCTGCATCTCCCAGCACCACAATAAAGAATACCAGCTTGTCAACTTGAAACTCTGTTGGTGAGTTTGTTCCTGGACTTTTCTCTGAATCACACTCCATAGTTATTTGTTCTGACCCAAGATAACCACTATATGTTAATTTCATTTTAATTTATTTGCTTTCTATTGTTGTTTAACCCCAGCTGGCAATTAAATACTATGCAGTCACTGACTCTTCACTGGGGTTGGGACAAGAACTGGAAAAAAGTAAAATCCATTGGTTGAGATAAGGACAGTTTAATAATTGAAATGTGATTAATAACAACAGCAACAACACTAATAACTGGGAAAGAAAGAGGAATACAAACTAAGCAAACATACAAAAAACACACTGAAAAAAAAGGTGATGCATAATGCAATTGTTCACCACCTGCTGACCGATACCCAGCCCAACCCAAGCAGCAATCAGTCCCTTCTGGGTAACTCACCCCAGTTTATATACTGAGCATGGTACATGCTGTGTTGTGGAACACTACTTTGGCTAATTTGGGTCAGGGGTCCTGTCTGCACTCCCCCATGACTTCCTATGCCCCTCCCCATGGCAGAGCATGAGACTGAAAAGTCCTTGATCAGAGTAAGTGCTACTGAGCAACAACTGAAACATCAGTGTGTTATTGGCATTGTTCTCAGACTGAAGTCAAAACAAAGCACTGCACCAGCTATTTGGAAAAAAAATAACTCTATCCCAGCTGAAATCAGGACACTTCTGGTAACCTCTGTAGAGCATGTCCTCTCACCCTTTGGACATGGTGATTAGTCTTGGTGATTGGTGATTAGCACATGGACAATTGGTCTTATTGATCCTTACAAACAGTTTATGTGTCTGTTCTAAAAGAATACTGATTAATACATTGTAAATGCATTTGCAGACAGCAAGTCTGTTCGCAAAATATTCTGCAATCTATTCACTTATTTGCGCCATTTGGGCTTTTAAGTACTGCAGAACACTAAATCTAGAGTCTATATATTATACAGGAATCCAGATTTGACTGTTACCTCACTAGGCACAAGGTAGTCCCTGAAATGCCATTATCCATTACCATCTCAAAACTCTGCATTTGAGAGAGACTGATCTGAAATCAGACTCCACTGTCCATTATCTCAAAGATTGGTAAGAGAAGCTGAGATGTGACTCCACAATCCACTGCCTGAGGGATGAGTGGGAAAGAGCTGAGATAAGACCCTTCCTTCCATTGCCTCAAGGATTGGTGTGAGGAATTGAAATGGGACTCCACCGACCATTGTCTCAGAGATGGGGGAATTGAGATGAGACTCTTCCATCCATTGCCTGGGAGAAGGGAGTGAGGAGTTGAATTGGGACTCCACCATCCATTGCCTGAGGGGTGAATGAGAAAACTTGAGGATTGGTGTGAGGAATTGCTATCCATTATCCCAAGAACTGCTGCAGACGCTTGTGTGCAGTTGGCTGCAAGACCAGAAAAACTGGTCCACTAGGAACAGGAATATAAAAGGGGGAGTAAAACATCACCGGGGGGCCATTGCCATGCAGATGACTCCAGAATGACACCTCCCTGGGGACACCCTCCACTGATGGCTAGTATTGACCCTGAGGGACCCGCTTCATGAAGACAACTCCACAAGACACACTCCACATGGTACCTTCAAGGGGGCTCCAGAAGGACGCCTCCACGAGGACACGCACCGCTGATGGATTCTTGGGGGACACTCTGCTCTGATACTACAAAACTACAGACCCTGAAGAACTCCAACCACCAACGACAATGGATTCCCGGGACACAGCTGGATCCACGGTGGTGATTCTTTCTGCACCCCGAATTCTTGCTTCATTTTCTACCTTTTATCCAATCTATCCTATCGCTATCCCCTTTATTACAATAATTACCCTTTTTTCAATAACTGTCTTTTTGTAATTCATAATAAAATGTCTAATTACAGTACTTGACCTCATTTGCGTCTTAATTTCACTATTGGGATCATGAACTGAAACAGGGTACGGCACTGGGGTTTTTCTCCAACCGAACCTTGACAATATTACATCTGGACTCCAGAAGATGAGTTCTGAAATAAATTACTGTGTTCAGCACCATTATGTTTAGTAGACTTAGTCTCTTAATGGGTTAATTCCTTGCCTAAAAATTGCCAATAGTAATAAATATTCAGCGTCCTTAAGTCATATTTTAGGATACTAGAGATTATTTAGGTGATAGCTTAACTTGCACTGCATATTAAACTCGCAAAAGAAATGTAGATGTTTCATTTTATGCTGCAGTGAATGTGCACACAAAATGTGTCCTTCCAATGAAAAAAACCCCACAAATTAATAATTTATTTCTGAACTGTGATAATGTCTATTAGACATTAGTGAAAGAGTGTTTAAAAGGAAATGGAATGTATTTAAGAAGATTATATTTATAAATACAGAAAAATTATTTCTGCTGTTCTGCAAATGGTGATTTAATATATATGGCCTCTTTATTAAAGGCCAGATTGTGACCTGTGCTAGTCTTCAATACAGAATAGTAAAAGGTATTTCTACTACTGTGATAAAGTTCAAAAGGGGCTGAAATTACTGGTCCATTCATCTACTCAAGAGAAGACCCAATACAAGTGACACGACTGAATTTGAAGCTGGCAAGAGAAGACCTGATGTTATTTATTCCTCTACTGAGAATAAGAGGAAAATAGTGAGTAAGTTATCTGGCTTAGAATTTAATAATGAATCAGCAGTAGGATAAAATTCAATTGTCAAGAAATCTAATTTACAGCAAAAACATGATAGTTTATCCCCAAAATCAATTCTTTTTTTCTCATGTTTTTATTATAAACAAGCATCCAAAAGACAGCTAAGGCCAGGTTTTTGAGGCAAGATAGTCTCCTGAGTAGAAGAAAATTGTAGCAAGAGGGGCATTTGCACCATTACGAAGTTGTCTTTAAACAGTATGGGTCTGCTTTTCACCTCTGCATTTTAGGGTTAGTAGAGGCTTTACATCCAAGTGCATTTAGTTGTAAGCCACATTTCCATCTACATTTGCCGTTACAGTTGAACAGTGAGCCACTCTCTTAGGGGTCCTACTGATGCAAAGAGTTAACCAGTGTATAAGGGGGTAGGTCAAGCTGCTTGCTTAAGTGTTACAGCTTGCTTATGCTTATTGCACTTACAATGTACAAGGGAGTAGATCAAGACACTTACTTAACAAAGTTACTACTTGTTCATGCTTATCGTACTCGCTGTATATGCTAGAACAAAATATAAGGACGTGGCTGTTGTTAAGAGGTAAGGAATTGATTCCCGTCCTTTGGACACCTAGGCTGGCATCACTACTATGAGATTATTTTTTATGGACCTAGTTTTTAACTGATTATTCCTGTTTGACTGATTGATCATTTGAAAAAGAGAAGGTCCTGTTTTCATATATGGTTTAATTCTGCAGTCTTTATGAAGAAGGGGTGCTTCTGCAGGTAGCCATGTTTGGCTTTATCAGAAACAAGTAATAAAAGAACTGAGCATCAGCATGAGACTCAGTAATCACTTCTTAAGTAGGCAGACTGGGAGTTAGGTAGCAGAAGGTGATTATGATTGTCTTGCACCTAGCAGGGAATTTAATCCTAAAATAATGCAAGCTTATATTCATTTTCATCTGCCCATTATCAGGCACTTCATCAACTGAATTACTGGATGCTGAGATAAGACCAAGTATGCTAAAATATGATTCGCCCAGTCCTTCTTCAGCATGGGACCTAACCAGTTACCCAAAGTATATCGATGTTTCCTTCATGCTTTTTTGGTTCTGGACTTAGCTAACTTCAGCAGTGATATCAGGTCTCCTGTGTTTCAGCTGTATGCCATAGCCTGGAGTGAGGAGCTGTCACAGCCAAGTACTAACAGGGCCACTCCACCCCCCATGCACCACATTTCTTTTATGTTCCAGTCAGTAAGACTGGGTTGAGTCCTCCTTTTACTCACTTTTATACAAGTATCACTGTATAATCTTACTGCTGTAAAACAGACAACACAAAACTGCATATTTGTAATTTTTTATTCCATGTTTGTATGTACACTGTTTGACAGTTCCTTGTGAAAGGTCTTGCAAATGTTTTCTATAGAGGGATAACTTGGAATGGGAATAAACTATGGAAAACATACATAGTCATCAGTTAGAAGGGACAATTTAAAGGAAAGGGAAGGGACAAGGCACAAACCACAGGCTATTCTTTTCCAAACATTTCTGCTGTGTTTAAATTTGACTTTTTATTAAAAGATAACAAAATAGTAACAAACACTATGCAGAGTTATTACTACTTAATAATTTGGAATTAATTTTGTTTTGTGTTTAATTCCCATGATAACATCTTGTTTACTGGCCAGCTACAAAAACATAACAAGAGGAAAAATAGTATAATATACATTTGTCAATATACATTTTGGGAATTTCCCAGAACTGAGAGACAACATGTGCTAGTGAACAGTGTTTCCTGTGAATGTTCTTCCTCGCGGGTGGGAGAAAGGTAGTGTTTGCCATCCAGTTTAGTGGTTACTGCAGTAAATATTCATTTTTATATTGATAAATCAACATCTGACTTGCATTTTTTCATACAAAGTTGCCCTGGGTTCAGCAGTAGCAGTCATTTTTCTCCTTCTTAGTAGCTGGTACGTTGCTGTGGTTTTGACTTTCAGCCTGGGACAACGCTGATAACACCAATGTTTTTAGTTGTTGCTAAGTAATGTTTACTCTGACCAAGGACTTTCTGAGTCTCATGCTCTGCCAGGGAGGAGGGGAAGCTGGGAGGAAGCAGAGACAGGACAACTGACCCAGATTAGCCAAAGGGGTATTCCATACAGCAGCATGTCACGCCCTCTATATAAACTGAGGGCAGTGTCTTGGGTTTAACAGTGGCAGTTGTTTTTCTCTTTCTTGGTAGCTGGTGCAGTGCTGTGTTTTGACTCTCGGGCTGGGAACAGAGCTGAAAAAAATGATGTTTTGGTTTG
>NW_026901115.1:0-28843 GCF_033783945.1 Neopsephotus bourkii | reverse complement strand
CTGAGAGCACTGGGTACTGAGAGCACCGTGTACTGAGAGCACTGTGTACTGAGAGCACTGGGTACTAAGAGCACTGGGTACTGAGAGCACAACGTACTGAGAGCACCGCATACCGAGAGCACAGGGTAGTAAGACCACAGGGCACTGAGAGTACCGGGTACTGAGTGCAGCGCATACTGAGAGCACCGGGTACTGAGAGCACCGGCTACTGACAGCACTGGGTACTGAGACTACCGCGTACTGAGAGCACCGGTTACTGAGAGCACTGCATACTGAGAGTACCGGATACTGAGAGCACCAGGTACTGAGAGCATTGGGTACGGAGAGTACAGCGTACGGAGAGCACCAGGTACTGAGAGCAGCGGGTAAGGAGGGCACTGCGTACTGAGAGCAACTGTCTACTGAGAGCACCGGTTACTGAGAGCACTGGGTACTAAGAGCTCTGGGTACTAAGAGTACCGGGTACTGAGAGCACTGGGTACTGAGATCACGGCATACTGAGAGCACCACGTACTGAGAGCACCGGGTACTGAGAGCACTGGGTACTGAGAGCACCGCGTACTGAGATCACTGGGTACTGAGAGCACCTCGTACTGAGAGCACTGGGTACTGAGAGCACCGGGTACTGAGAGCCCTGGATACTGAGAGCACCATGTACTGAGAGCACCGGGTACGTAGAGCAACGGGAACTAGGAGTACTGGGTACTGAGAGCAGCTGGCACTGAGAGCACGGTGTACTGAGAGCACTGGTTGCTGAGAGCACCGGGTACTGAGAGCACCGGGTACTGAGAGCACTGGGTACTGAGAGCACTGGGTACTGAGGGCACTGGGAATTGAGAGCACCGGGCACTGAGAGCACTGGGTACTGAGAGCACCACGTACTCAGAGCACCGGGCACTGAGAGCACTGGGAACTGAGAGCACCACGTACTCAGAGCACCGGGTACTGAGAGCACTTTGTACTCAGAGCACCGCGTACTGAGACCACTGTGTATGGAGAGCACCGGGTACTGAGAGCACCGCGTATTGAGAGCACGGGGTGCTGAGAGCACCGGGTACTGATAGCACCGGGTAAGAAGAGCACCGCGTACTGAGAGCACTGTGTACTGAGAGCACCTTGTACTGATAGCAGTGGGTAACGAGAGCACTGGGTACTGAGAGCACCGCGTACTGAGAGCACCGTGTACTGAGAGCACAGGGTACTGAGAGCACTGGGTACTAAGAGCACCGGGTTCTGAGAGCACCGCGTATTGAGAGCACGGGGTACTGAGAGCACTAGGTACTGAGAGTACCGGCTACTGAGAGCACCGGCTACTGAGAGCATCGGGTGAGGAGAGCACCGCGTACTGAGAGCACCGGGTACAGAGAGCACCAGGGAAGGAGAGCACTGGGTACTGAGAGCACTGGGTACTAAGAGCACTGGGTTCTGACAGCACTTGGTACTGAGAGCACTGGGAGAGCACTGGGTACTGAGAGCACCGGGTATTGAGACCAGCGGGTACTGAGAGCACTGGATAGTGAGAGCACCGCGTACTGAGAGCACTGGGTACTGAGGGCACTGGGTACTGGGAGCACCGGGTAATGAGAGCACCGGGTACTGAGAGCACCGCGTACTGAGAGCACCGGGTACTGAGAGCACTGGTTACTGAGAGCACAGGGTAATGAGAGCACGAACACCGCTTACTGGGAGCACTGGGAACTGAGAGCACTGGGTACTGAGATCATCAGGTAGTGGGAGCACTGGGTACTGAGAGCACAGCGTACTGACAGCAATGGGAATTAAGAGCACCGGGTACTGAGAGCACCGCGTACTGAGAACAATAGTTTCTGAGAGCACTGGGTACTGAGAGCACCGCGTACTCAGAACACCACGTACGGAGAGCACCGTGTACTGAGAGCACTGGGTACTGAGAGTACCGCGTACGGACAGCATTGGGTACTGAGAGCAGCGGGTAAGGAGAGCACCGCGTACTGAGAGCACTGGGTACTGAGAGCACCGGGTACTGAGAGCACAGGGTACTGAGAACACTGGGTACTAAGAGCAGCGGGTACTGAGAGCACCGCATACTGAGAGCACCAGGTACTGAGAGCACAGGGTACTGAGAGCACTGTGTACTAAGAGCACTGGGTTCTGAGAGCACCGCGTATTGAGAGCACGGGGTACTGAGAGCACTAGGTAGTGAGAGCACCGGCTACTGAGAGCACCGGCTACTGAGAGCACCGGCTACTGAGAGCACCGGGTGAGGAGAGCACCGCGTACTGAGAGCACCGGGTACAGAGAGCACCAGGGAAGGAGAGCACTGGGTACTGAGAGCACCGGGTACTGAGAGCACTGCGTACTGACAGCACTTGGTACTGAGAGCACTGGGAGAGCACTGGGTACTGAGAGCACCGGGTATTGAGAGCAGCGGGTACTGAGAGCACTGGATAGTGAGAGCACCGCGTACTGAGAGCACTGGGTACTGAGGGCACTGGGTACTGGGAGCACCGGGTACTGAGAGCACCGTGTACTGAGAGCACAGCGTACTGAGAGTACCGGGTACTGAGAGCACCGCGTACTTAGAGACAGGGTAGTGAGAGCACCGGGTACTGAGAGCACCGGGTACTGAGAGCACGGGGTGCTGAAAGCACCGTGTACTTAGAGACAGGGTAGTGAGAGCACCGGGTACTGAGAGCACCGGGTACTGAGAGCACTGCGCACTGATAGCACTGTGTACTGAGAGCACTGGTTACTGAGAGCACAGGGTAATGAGAGCACTGGGTACTGAGAAAAGCTGGTACTGAGAACACCGCCTACTGGGAGCACTGGGCACTGAGAGCACTGGGTACTGAGATCATCAGGTAGTGGGAGCACTGGGTACTGAGAGCACAGCGTACTGAGAGCAATGGGAATTAAGAGCACCGGGTACTGAGAGCACCCCGTACTGAGAACAATAGTTTCTGAGAGCACTGGGTAATGAGAGCACCGCGTACTCAGAACACCACGTACGGAGAGCACCGTGTACTGAGAGCACTGGGTACTGAGATTACCGCGTACGGACAGCATTGGGTACTGAGAGCAGCGGGTAAGGAGAGCACCGCGTACTGAGAGCACTGGGTACTGAGAGCACCGGGTACTGAGAGCACAGGGTACTGAGAACACTGGGTACTAAGAGCACCGGGTACTGAGAGCACCGCATACTGAGAGCACCAGGTACTGAGAGCACAGGGTACTGAGAGCGCTGGGTACTAAGAGCACCGGGTACTGAGAGCACCGCATACTGAGAACACCAGGTACTGAGAGCACTGGGTACTGAGAGCACCGTGTACGGAGAGCACTGGATACTGAGAGTACAGGGTACTGAGAGCACTGGGTAATGAGAGTACTATGTACTGAGAGCACCGGGTGCTGAGAGCACAGGGTGCTGAGAGCACCGCGTGCTGTGGGCACTTTGTATTGAGAGCACCGGGTACTGGCAGCACTGGGTACTTACAGCACCGGGTACTGAGAGCATTGGTTAGTGAGAGCACCACGTACTGAGAGCACTGGGTACTGAGACCAGCAGGCACAGAGAGGACTGTGTGCTGAGAGCACTGGGTACTGAGAGTACCACGTACGGCGAGCACCGGGTAGTGAGAGCACCGTGTAAGGAGAGCACTGTGTACTGAGAGCACTGCGTACTGACAGCACTGCGTACAGAGAGCACCGTGTACGGAGAGCACCGGGTACTGAGAGCACTGGGTACTGAGAGCACTGGGTACTAAGAGCACCGGGTACTGAGAGCACCGCGTACTGAGAACACCGGGTACTGAGAGCAGTGGGTACTGAGAGCACTGGGTGCTGAGAGCACCGGGTACTGAGAGAACTGGATACTGAGAGTACTGCGTGCTGAGAGCACCGTATACGGAGAGCACCGCGTACTGAGAGCCACGGGCACTGAGAGCACTGGGTAGTAAGAGCCCCCGGTACTGGGAGGACTGGGTACAGAGAGCACCACGTACTGAAAGTAACGGGTAGTGAGAGCACTGGGTACTGAGAGCACCGCGTACGGAGAGCACCGGATACTGAGAGCACCGGGTACTGAGAGCACTGTGTGATGAGAGCACTGGGTACCGAGAGCACTGGGTACTGAGAGCACCAGGCACTGAGAGCACCAGGAAGTGAGAGCACCGGGCACTGAGAGCACCGGGTACTGATAGCACTGGGTACTGAGAGCACCGGTACTGAGACCACCGGGTACTCAGAGCACTGGGTACTGAGAGTACCGCGTACTGAGAGCACAGCGTACGGAGAGCACCGGATACTGAGAGCACCGGCTACAGAGAGCACTGGGTACTGAGAGCACTGGGTACTAAGAGCACTTTGTACTAAGAGCACCGTGTACTTAGAGCACCGCGTACTGAGAGCACCGGGTACTGGGAGCACTGGGTACTGAGAGCACTGCGTACGGAGACCCCCGGGTGCTGAGAGCACCGTGCACTGAGAGCACCGGGTACTGAGAGCACTGGGTACTGAGACTACAGTGTACTGAGAGCACTGCCTACGGAGAGCACCGGGTAAGGAGGGCACTGCATACGGAGAGCACCGGGCACTGAGAACACTGCGTACTGAGAGCACTGGGTACTGAGAGCACCGGTTAAGGTGAGCAGCGCGTACTTAGAGCACTGGTTACTGAAAGCACTTCGTACTGAGAGCACAGCATACTGAGAGCACTGCGTGCTGAGGGCACCGGGTACTGAGAGCACTGGGTTCTGAGAGTAACGCGTACTGAGAGCACCGCGTACTGAGAGCACCGGGTACTGAGAGCACCGCGTACTCTGAGCACAGATTACTGAGAGCACCACGTACTGAGAGCACAGTGTAGTGAGAGCACTGGGTCCTGAGAGCACCGGGTAGGAGAGCACCAGGTACTGAGAGCAGCGGGTAAGGAGTGCACCGCGTACTGAGAACACTGGCTACTGAGAGCACCAGGTACTGAGACCACTGGGTACTAAGAGCACTTTGTACTAAGAGCACCGTGTACTTAGAGCACCGCATACTGAGAGCACCGGGTACTGAAGGCACTGTGTACTGAGAGCAGTGCGTACGATGAGCCCCGGGTGCTGAGAGCACCGGGTACAGGGAGCACGGGGTACTGAGAGTACCGCGTACTGAGAGCACTGGTTACTGAGAGCACTGCGTACTGAGAGTACCGGCTACTGAGAGCACCGGGTACTGAGAGCACCGGGTACGGAGCACCGGGTACTGAGAGCACTGGGTGATGAGAGCACTGGGTACCGAGAGCACTGGGTACTGAGAGCACCGGGCACTGAGAGCACCAGGAAGTGAGAGCACCGGGCACTGAGAGCACCGGGTACTGATAGCACTGGGTACTGAGAGCACCGGTACTGAGACCACCAGGTACTCAGAGCACTGGGTACTGAGAGTACCGCGTACTGAGAGCACAGCGTACGGAGAGCACCGGATACTGAGAGCACCGGCTACAGAGAGCACTGGGTACTGAGAACACTGCGTACTAAGAGCACCGGGTACTGAGAGCACCGGGTACTGAGAGCACCGTGTACTGAGAGCACTGGGTACTGAGATCACTGTGTACTGAGAGCACCGCGTACTAAGAGCACCGGGTACTGAGAGCACCGGGTAATGAGAGCACCGTGTACTGAGAGCACTGGGTACTGAGAGCACTGGGTACTGAGAGCACCGGGTGCTAAGAGCACCGTGTACTGAGAGCACCGCGTACTGAGAGCAGCGGGTACTGAGAGCACTGGGTACTGAGAGCACAGCGTACTGAGAGCACCGGGTACTGACACCACTGTGTACTGGGAGCACTGGGTACTGAGAGCACCTGGCACTGAGAACACGGGGTACTGATAGCACTGGGTACTAAGGGCACAGGGTATTAAGAGCATCAGGTACTGAGAGCACCGCGTACGGAGAGCACCGGGTACTGAGAGCAGTGGGTACTGAGAGCACCTGGTACTGAGAGCACGGGGTACTGAGAGCACTGGGTACTGAGAGCACCGCGTACGGAGAGCACCGGGTACGGAGAGCACCGGGTACTGAGAGCACTGCGTACTGAGAGTATCGCCTACTGAGAGCACCGGGTACTGAGAGCAGTGGGTACTGAGAGTACCGCATACGGAGAGCACTGGCTACTGAGAGCACCGGGTACTGAGAGCACTGGTTACTAAGAGCACTGGGTACTAAGAGCACCGGGTACTGAGAGCACCGCATACTGAGAGCACCAGGTACTGAGAGCACAGGGTACTGAGAGCACTGGGTACTAAGAGCACTTTGTACTAAGAGCACCGTGTACTTAGAGCAACGCGTACTGAGAGCACCGGGTACTGGGAGCACTGGGTACTGAGAGCACTGCGTACGGAGACCCCCGGGTGCTGAGAGCACCGTGCACTGGGAGCACTGGGTACTGAGAGTACCTGGAACTGAGAGCAATGGGTACTGAGAGAAGTGCGTACGGAGAGCACCGGGTAATGAGAGCACCACGTACTGAGAGCACAGGGTAGTGAGAGCACTGGGTACTGATAGTACCAGGTACTGAGAGCACCGCATACTGAGAGCACTGGGTATTGAGAGCACTGCGTACCGACAGCACAGGTTAGTGAGAGCAGTGGATACTGAGAGTACCGGGTACTGAGAGCACCGCATACTGAGAGTACCGGGTACTGAGAGCACCGCGTACTGATAGCACCGGGTACGGAGAGCACCAGGTACTGAGAGTACCGCGTAATGAGAGTACCGCATACAGAGAGCACCGGGTACTGAGAGCACCGCGTACTGAGAGCACCAGGAACTGAGAGCACCGGGCACTGAGAGCACCGGGTACTGATAGCACTGCGTACTGAGAGCACCGCGTACTGAGAGCACCATGTACTCAGAGCACTGGGTACTGAGAGTACCACGTAATGAGAGTACCGCATACGGAGAGCACCGGGTACTGAGAGCACCGGGTACTGAGAGCACCAGGAACTGAGAGCACCGGGCACTGAGAGCACCGGGTACTGATAGCACAGCGTACTTAGAGCACCGTGTACTGAGAGCACGGGGTACTGCGAGCACTGCGTTCTGAGAGCACCGGGTACTGAGAGCACCGGGTACTGAGAGCACCGGGTACTAAGAGCACTGGGTACTGAGAGAACCGCGTACTCAGAGCACCGCGTACTGAGAGCACTGGGAACTGAGAGCACCGGGTACTGAAAGCACTGGGTACTGAGAGCACTGCGTACGGAGAGCCCCGGGTGCTGAGAGCACCGTGCACTGGGAGCACTGGGTACTGAGAGTACCTGGAACTGAGAGCACTGGGTAGTGAGAGAACTGGGTACGGAGAGAACCGGGTACTGAGAGCACCACGTACCGAGAGCACAGGGTAGTGAGAGCACTGGGTACTGAGAGTACCAGGTACTGAGAGCACCGCATACTGAGAGCACTGGGTATTGAGAGCACCGCGTAACGACAGCACAGGTTAGTGAGAGCAGTGGATACTGAGAGTACCGGGTACTGAGAGCACCGCATACTGAGAGTACCGGGTACTGAGAGCACCGCGTACTGATAGCACCGGGTACGGAGAGCACCAGGTACTGAGAGTACCGCGTAATGAGAGTACCGCATACGGAGAGCACCGGGTACTGAGAGCACCGCGTACTGAGAGCACCAGGAACTGAGAGCACCGGGCACTGAGAGCACCGGGTACTGATAGCACTGCGTACTGAGAGCACCGCGTACTGAGAGCACCATGTACTCAGAGCACTGGGTACTGAGAGCACCGCGTAATGAGAGTACCGCATACGGAGAGCACCGGGTACTGAGAGCACCAGGTACTGAGAGCACCAGGAACTGAGAGCACCGGGCACTGAGAGCACCGGGTACTGATAGCACTGCGTACTGAGAGCACCGCGTACTGAGAGCACCATGTACTCAGAGCACTGGGTACTGAGAGTACCGCGTAATGAGAGTACCGCATACGGAGAGCACCGGGTACTGAGAGCACCGGGTACTGAGAGCACCAGGAACTGAGAGCACCGGGCACTGAGAGCACCGGGTACTGATAGCACAGCGTACGGAGAGCACCGTGTACTGAGAGCACGGGGTACTGAGAGCACTGCGTTCTGAGAGCACCGGGTACTGAGAGCACCGGGTACTGAGAGCACTGGGTACTAAGAGCACTGGGTACTGAGAGAACCGCGTACTGAGAGCACCGCGTACTGAGAGCACTGGGTACTGAGAGCACCGGGTACTGAAAGCACTGGGTACTGAGAGCACTGCGTACGGAGAGCCCCGGGTGCTGAGAGCACCGTGCACTGGGAGCACTGGGTACTGAGAGTACCTGGAACTGAGAGCACCGGGTACTGAGAGAACTGGGTACGGAGAGAACCGGGTACTGAGAGCACCACGTACCGAGAGCACAGGGTAGTGAGAGCACTGGGTACTGAGAGTACCAGGTACTGAGAGCACCGCATACTGAGAGCACAGGGTATTGAGAGCACCGCGTAACGACAGCACAGGTTAGTGAGAGCAGTGGGTACTGAGAGTACCGGGTACTGAGAGCACCGCATACTGAGAGCACCGGGTACTGACAGCACTGGGTACAGAGAGTACTGTGTACTGAGAGCACCGGTTAATGAGAGCACCACGTACTGAGAGCACCAGGTACTGAGAGCACTGGGTACTGAGAGTACCGCGTACTGAGAGCACAGCGTACGGAGAGCACCGTGTACTGAGAGCACGGGGTACTGAGAGCCCTGGGTACTGAGAGCAACACGTACTGAGAGCACCACATACTGTGAGCACCAGGTACTGAGAGCACCGTGTACTGAGAGGACCGGGTACTGAGAGCACTGGGTACTGAGAGTACCGTGTACTCAGAGCACCGCCTACTGACAGCACCGGGTACTGAGAGTACTGCGTACTGAGAGCACTGGGTACTGAGGGCACTGGTTAAGGAGAGCAGCGCGTACTTAGAGCACTGGTTACTGAAAGCACTTCGTACTGAGAGCACAGCGTACTTAGAGCACCGCGTGCTGAGAGTACCGGACACTGAGAGCACTGGGTTCTGAGAGTAACGCGTACTGAGAGCGCCGCGTACTGAGAGCACCGGATACTGAGAGCACAGCGTACTGTGAGCACCGGGTTCTGAGAGCACCACGTACTGAGAGCACAGTGTAGTGAGAGCACTGGGTACTGAGAGCACCGGGCAGGTGAGCACCAGGTACTGAGAGCAGCGGGTACGGAGAGCACTGGGTACTGACAGGACCGGGTACGGAGAGCACCGGGTACTGAGAGCACTGCGTACTGAGAGTATTGCCTACTGAGAGCATCGGGTACTGAGAGCAGTGGGTACGGAGAGCACCGCGTACTGAGAGCACCAGGTACTGAGAGCAGCGGGTAAGGAGGGCACTGAGTACTGAGAGCACTGCCTACCGAGAGCACCGGTTACTGAGAGCACTGGTTACTAAGAGCACTGGGTACTAAGAGCACCGTGTACTGAGAGCACCGCGAACTGAGAGCACAGGGTACTGAGAGCACTGGGTACTGAGAGCACAGCGTACGGAGAGCAAGGGGTACTGAGAGCACCGGTACTGGGAGCACTGGGTACTGAGAGCACTTGGCACTGAAAGCACGGGGTACTGAGACCGCTGGGTACTAAGAGCATTGGGTACTAAGAGAATCGGGTACTGAGAGCACCGGGTACTGAGAGCAACGGGACTGAGAGCACTGGGTAGTAAGAGCCCCCGGTATTGGGAGGACTGGGTACAGAGAGCACCACGTACTGAAAGTACCGGGTAGTGAGAGCACTGGGTACTGAGAGCACCGGGCACTGAGAGCACTGGGTACTGAGAGCACCGGGTGCTGAGAGCACTGTGTACTGACAGCACCTTGTACTGAGAGCACTGGGTGATGAGAGCACCGGGTACCGAGAGCACTGGGTACTGAGAGCACCGGCTACTGATAGCACTGCGTACTGAGAGCACCGCGTACTGAGAGCACCGGGTACTCAGAGCACTGGGTACTGAGAGTACCGCGTACTGAGAGCACAGCGTACGGAGAGCACCGTGTACTGAGAGCACGGAGTACTGAGAGCACTGCGTTCTGAGAGCACCGGGTACTGAGAGTAGCGTGTACTGAAAGCACCGGGTACTAAGAGCACTGGGTACTGAGAGAACCGCGTACTGAGAGCACCGCGTACTCAGAGCGCTGGGTACTGAGAGCACCGCGTACTGATAGCACCGGGTAAGGAGAGCACCAGGTACTGAGAGTACTGCGTAATGAGAGCACCGCGTACGGAGAGCACCGGGTACTGAGAGCACCGGGTACTGAGAGCACTGGGTACTGAGAGCACCGCGTACTGTGAGCACGGGGTACTGAGAGCACCGGGTACTAAGAGCACTGGGTACTGAGAGCACCGCGTACTGTGAGCACGGGGTACTGAGAGCACTGTGTACTGAGAGCACCGGGTACTGAGAGCACTGGGTACTGAGACTGCACTGTACTGACAGCACCGCCTACGGAGAGCACCGGGTAAGGAGAGCACCGCATACGGAGAGCACCGGGTACTGAGAATACTGCGTACTGAGAGCACTAGGTACTGAGAGCACCGGTTAAGGAGAGCAGCGCGTACTTAGAGCACTGGTTACTGAAAGCACTTCGTACTGAGAGCACAGCGTACTGAGAGCACAGTGTAGTGAGAGCACTGGGTACTGAGAGCAGCGGGTAACGAGTGCACCGTGTACTGAGAACACTGGGTACTGAGAGCACCAGGTACTGAGACTACTGGGTACTAAGAGCACTTTGTTCTAAGAGCACCGTGTAGTTAGAGCACCGCGTACTGAGAGCACCGGGTACTGAACGCACTGTGTACTGACAGCGCGGCGTACGATGAGCCCCGGGTGCTGAGAGCACCGGGTACTGGGAGCACTGGGTACTGAGAGTACCGCGTACTGAGAGCACTGGTTACTGAGAGCACTGCGTACTGAGAGCACCGGGTACTGAGAGCCCTGGGTACTGAGAGCAACACGTACTGAGAGCACCGCGTACTGTGAGCACCAGGTACTGAGAGCACCGTGTGTACTGAGAGCACCGTGTACTGAGAGCACCGGGTACTGAGAGCACTGCGTAATGAGAGTACCGTGTACTCAGAGCACCGCCTACGGAGAGCACCGGGTAAGGAGAGCACCGCGTACTGACAGCACCGGGTGCTGAGAGTAACGCGTACTGAGAGCACTAGGTACTGAGGGCACCGGGTAAGGAGAGCAGCGCGTACTTAGAGCACTGGTTACTGAAAGCATTTCGTACTGAGAGCACAGCGTACTGAGAGCACCGCGTGGTGAGAGTACCGGGTACTGAGAGCACTGGGTTCTGAGACTAACGCGTACTGAGAGCACCGCGTACTGAGAGCACCGGATAATGACAGCACCGCGTACTGTGAGCACAGGGTTCTGAGAGCACCACGTACTGAGAGCACAGTGTAGTGAGAGCTCTGGGTTGTGAGAGCACCGGGCAGGAGAGCACCAGGTACTGAGAGCAGCGGGTAAGGAGTGCACCGCGTACTGAGAACACTGGCTACTGAGAGCACCAGGTACTGAGACCACTGGGTACTAAGAGCACTTTTTACTAAGAGCACCGTGTACTTAGAGCACCGCGTACTGAGAGCACCGGGTACTGAAGGCTCTGTGTACTGAGAGCAGTGCGTACGATGAGCCCCGGGTGCTGAGAGCACCGGGTACTGGGAGCACTGGGTACTGAGAGTACCTGGCACTGAGAGCACTGGGTACTGAGAGCACGGGGTACGGAGAGCACCGGGTACTGAGACCCCTGGGTACTGAGAGCACCTGGCACTGAAAGCACGGGGTACTGAGAGCACTGGGTACTAAGAGCACTGGGTGCTAAGAGCACCGGGTACTGAGAGCACCGGGTACTGAGAGCACTGTGTACTGAGAGCACCTTGTACTGAGAGCACTGGGTGATGAGAGCACCGGGTACCGAGAGCACTGGGTACTGAGAGCACCGGGTACTGATAGCACTGCGTACTGAGAGCACCGCGTACTGAGAGCACCGGGTACTCAGAGCGCTGGGTACTGAGAGCACCGGGTACTGAGAGCACTGTGTACTGAGAGCACCTTGTACTGAGAGCACTGGGTGATGAGAGCACCGGGTACCGAGAGCACTGGGTACTGAGAGCACCGGGTACTGATAGCACTGCGTACTGAGAGCACAGCGTACGGAGAGCACCGTGTACTGAGAGCACGGAGTACTGAGAGCACTGCGTTCTGAGTGCACCGGGTACTGAGAGCAGCGGGTACTGAGAGCACCGGGTACTAAGAGCACTGGGTACTGAGAGAACCGCGTACTGAGAGCACCGCGTACTGATAACACCGGGTACGGAGAGCACCAGGTACTGAGAGTACTGCGTAATGAGAGCACCGGGTACTGAGTGCACCGGGTACTGAGAGCACCGGGTACTGAGAGCACTGGGTACTGAGAGTACCGTGTACTGAGAGCACCGCGTACTGAGTGCACCGGGTACTGAGAGCACCGGGTACTAAGAGCACTGGGTACTGAGAGCACCGCGTACTGTGAGCACGGGGTACTGAGAGCACTGTGTACTGAGAGCACCGGGTACTGAGAGCACTGGGTACTGAGACTACAGTGTACTGAGATCACCGCCTACGGAGAGCACCGGGTAAGGAGAGCACCGCATACGGAGAGCACCGGGTACTGAGAATACTGCGTACTGAGAGCACTACGTACTGAGAGCACCGGATAAGGAGAGCAGCGCGTACTTAGAGCACTGGTTACTGAAAGCACTTCGTACTGAGAGCACAGGGTACTGAGAGCACAGTGAGGTGAGAGCACAGGGTACTGAGAGCACAGGGTAGGAGAGCACCTTGTACTGAGAGCAGCGGGTAACGAGTGCACTGTGTACTGAGAACACTGGCTACTGAGAGCACCAGGAACTGAGACTACTGGGTACTAAGAGCACTTTGTACTAAGAGCACCGTGTACTTAGAGCACCGCGTACTGAGAGCACCGGGTACTGAACGCACTGTGTACTGACAGCACGGCGTACGATGAGCCCCGGGTGCTGAGAGCACCGGGTACTGGGAGCACTGGGTACTGAGAGTACCGCGTACTGAGAGCACTGGTTACTGAGAGCACTGCGTACTGAGAGCACCGGGTACTGAGAGCCCTGGGTACTGAGAGCAACACGTACTGAGAGCACCGCGTACTGTGAGCACCAGGTACTGAGAGCACCGTGTACGGATAGCACCCGGTACTGAGAGCACCGTGTACTGAGAGCACCGCCTACTGACAGCACCGGGTACTGAGAGTACTGCGTACTGAAAGCACTTCGTACTGAGAGCACCAGGAACTGAGAGCTCTCAGCACCCGGGGCTCATCGTACACACTGCTCTCAGTACACATTGCGTTCAGTACCCGGTGCTCTCAGTACGCGGTCCTCTAAGTACACGGTGCTCTTAGTACAAATTTCTCTTAGTACCCAGTGGTCTCAGTACCTGGTGCTCTCAGTAGCCAGTGTTCTCAGTACGCGGTGCACTCCTTACCCGCTGCTCTCAGTACCTGGTGCTCTCCTGCCCGGTGCTCTCAGTACCCAGTGCTCTCACTACACTGCGCTCTCAGTACGTGGTGCTCTCAATACCCTGTGCTCACAGTACGCGGTGCTCTCAGTATCCGGTGCTCTCAGTACGCGGCGCTCTCAGTACGCGTTACTCTCAGAACCCAGTGCTCTCAGTGTCCGGTACTCTCAGCACGCGGTGCTCTCAGTACGCTGTGCTCTCAGTACGAAGTGCTTGCAGTACGCAGTACTCTCAGTACCCGGTGCTGTCAGTAGGCGGTGCTCTCAGTACACGGTGCTCTCAGTACCGGGTGCTATCCGTACACGGTGCTCTCAGTACCTGGTGCTCACAGTACGCGGTGCTCTCAGTACGTGTTGCTCTCAGTACCCAGGGCTCTCAGTACCCGGTGCTCTCAGTACGCAGTGCTCTCAGTAACCAGTGCTCTCAGTACGCGGTACTCTCAGTACCCAGTGCTCCCAGTACCCGGTGCTCTCAGCACCCGGGGCTCATCGTACGCCGTGCTGTCAGTACACAGTGCGTTCAGTACCCGGTGCTCTCAGTACGCGGTGCTCTCAGTACACGGTGCTCTTAGTACAGAGTGCTCTTAGTACCCAGTAGTCTCAGTTCCTGGTGCTCTCAGTAGCCAGTGTTCTCAGTACACAGTGCACTCGTTACCCGCTGCTCTCAGTACAAGGTGCTCTCCTACCCTGTGCTCTCAGTACCCTGTGCTCTCACCTCACTGTGCTCTCAGTACCCTGTGCTCTCAGTACGAAGTGCTTTCAGTAACCAGTGCTCTAAGTACGCGCTGCTCTCCTTATCCGGTGCTCTCAGTACGTAGTGCTCTCAGTACGCAGTATTCTCAGTACCCGGTGCTCTCCGTATGCGGTGCTCTCCTTACCCAGTCCTCCCAATACCGGGGGCTCTTACTACCCAGTGCTCTCAGTGCCCGTTGCTCTCAGTACCCGGTGCTCTCAGTACCCGATGCTCTTAGCACCCAGTGCTCTTAGTACCCAGTGCTCTCAGTACCCCGTGCTTTCAGTGCCAGGTGCTCTCAGTACCCAGGGCTCTCAGTACCCGGTGCTCTCCGTACCCCGTGCTCTCAGTACCCAGTGCTCTCAGTGCCAGGTACTCTCAGTACCCAGTGCTCCCAGTACCCGGTGCTCTCAGCACCCGGGGCTCATCGTACGCACTGCTCTCAGTACACAGATCCTTCAGTACCCGGTGCTCTCAGTACGCGGTGCTCTAAGTACACGGTGCTCTTAGTACAAAGTGCTCTTAGTACCCAGTGGTCTCAGTACCTGGTGCTCTCAGTAGCCAGTGTTCTCAGTACGCGGTGCATTCCTTACCCGCTGCTCTCAGTACCTGGTGCTCTCCTGCCCGGTGCTCTCACAACCCAGTGCTCTCACTACACTTAGCTCTCAGTATGTGGTGCTCTCAGAACCCTGTGCTCACAGTACGCGGTGCTGTCAGTATCCGGTGCTCTCAGTACGCGGTGCTCTCAGTACGCGTTAGTCTCAGAACCCAGTGCTCTCAGTACCCGGTACTCTCAGCACGCGGTGCTCTCAGTACACTGTGCTCTCAGTAGGAAGTGCTTTCAGTAACCAGTGCTCTAAGTACGCGCTGCTCTCCTTACCCGGTGCCCTCAGTACCTAGTGCTCTCAGTACGCGTTACTCTCAGCACCCGGTGCTGTCAGTACGCGGTGCTCTCCTTACCCGGTGCTCTCCGTAGGCGGTGCTCTGAGTACGCGGTACTCTCATTACACAGTGCTCTCAGTACCTGGTGCTCTCAGTACATGGTGCTCTCACTACCCGGTGCTCTCCGTACACGGTGCTCTCAGTACCTGGTGCTCACAGTACGCGGTGCTCTCAGTACGTGTTGCTCTCAGTACCCAGGGCTCTCAGTACCCGGTGCTCTCAGTACGCAGTGCTCTCAGTAACCAGTGCTCTCAGTACGCGGTACTCTCAGTACCCAGTGCTCCCAGTACCCGGTGCTCTCAGCACCCGGGGCTCATCGTACGCCGCGCTGTCAGTACACAGTGCGTTCAGTACCCGGTGCTCTCAGTACGCGGTGCTCTAACTACACGCTGCTCTTAGAACAAAGTGCTCTTAGTACCCAGTAGTCTCAGTACCTGGTGCTCTCAGTACCCAGTGTTCTCAGTACACGGTGCACTCGTTACCCGCTTCTCTCAGTACCTGGTGCTCTCCTACCCGGTGCTCTCAGTACCCAGTGCTCTCACTACACTGTGCTCTCAGTACGCTGTGCTCTCAGTACGAAGTGCTTTCAGTAACCAGTGCTCTAAGTACGCGCTGCTCTCCTTAACCGGTGCTCTCAGTACCTAGTGCTCTCAGTACGCAGTATTCTCAGTACCCGGTGCTCTCCGTATGCGGTGCTCTCCTTACCCGGTGCTCTCCGTAGGCGGTGCTGTCAGTACAGTGCAGTCTCAGTACCCAGTGCTCTCAGTACCCGGTGCTCTCAGTACACAGTGCTCTCAGTACCCCGTGCTCACAGTACGCGGTGCTCTCAGTACCCAGTGCTCTCAGTACCCGGTGCTCTCAGTACCCGGTGCTCTCCGTACGCGGTGCTCTCATTACGCAGTACTCTCAGTACCTGGTGCTCTCCTTACCCGGTGCTATCAGTACGCGGTGCTCTCAGTACCCAGCGCTCTGAGTACGCGGTGCTCTCAGTACGTGGTTCTCTCAGTACCCAGTGCTCTTAGTACCCGGTGCTTTCAGTACACGCTACTCTCAGTACCCGGTGCTCTCAGAACACAGTGCTCTCAGTACTCCGTGCTCTCAGTACACGGTCCTCTCCGTACGCTGTGCTCTCAGTACGCGGTACTCTCAGTACCCAGTCGTCTGAGTACCCGGTGCTCTCAGTACGCGGTGCTCTCAGTACGCAGTGCTATCAGTAGCCGGTGCTCGCAGTACCCAGTGCTCTCGGTACCCGGTGCTCTCATCACCCAGTGCTCTCAGTACAAGGTGCTCTCATTACACAGTGCTCTCAGCACCCGGTGCTCTCAGTACCCAGTGCTCTCAGTGCCCGGTGCTCTCAGTACCCAGTGCTCTCACTACCCGGTTCTTTCAGTACGTGGTGCTCTCTGTACCCAGTCCTCCCAGTACCGGGGGCTCTTAGTACCCAGTGCTCTCAGTCCCGTTGCTCTCAGTACCCGGTGCTCTCAGTACCCGATTCTCTTAGTACCCAATGCTCTTAGTACCCAGCGCTCTCAGTACCCCGTGCTTTCAGTGCCAGGTGCTCTCAGTACCCAGTGCTCGCAGTACCGGTGCTCTCAGTACCCCTTGCTCTCCGTACACTGTGCTCTCAGTACCCAGTGCTCTCAGTACCCTGTGCTCTCAGTTTGCGGTGCTCTCAGTACACGGTGCTCTTAGTACCCAGTGCTCTTAGTAACCACTGCTCTCAGTAACCGGTGCTCTCGGTAGGCAGTGCTCTCAGTACGCAGTGCCCTCCTTACCCGCTGCTCTCAGTACCTGGTGCTCTCAGTACGCGGTGCTCTCCGTACCCACTGCTCTCAGTACCCGATGCTCTCAGTAGGCAATACTCTCAGTACGCAGTGCTCTCAGTACCCGGTGCTCTCAGTACGCGTTACTCTCAGAACCCAGTGCTCTCAGTGTCCGGTACTCTCAGCACGCGGTGCTCTAAGTACGCTGTGCTCTCAGTATCCGGTGCTCTCAGTACGCGGCGCTCTCAGTACGCGTTACTCTCAGAACCCAGTGCTCTCAGTGTCCGGTACTCTCAGCACGCGGTGCTCTAAGTACGCTGTGCTCTCAGTACGAAGTGCTTTCAGTAACCAGTGCTCTAAGTACGCGCTGCTCTCCTTAACCAGTGCCCTCAGTACCCAGTGCTCTCAGTACGCAGTACTCTCAGTACCCGGTGCTGTCAGTAGGCGGTGCTCTCAGTACACGGTACTCTCAGTACCCAGTGCTCTCAGTACCCGGTCCTCTCAGTACACGGTGCTCTCAGTACCTGGTGCTCACAGTATGTGGTGCTCTCAGTACGTGTTGCTCTCAGTACCCAGGGCTCTCAGTACCCGGTGCTCTCAGTACCCGGTGCACTCAGTACGCGGTGCTCTCCTTACCCGGTGCTCTCAGTACCCGGTGCTCTCAGTACCCGGTGCTCTCCGTACGCGGTGCTCTCATTACGCAGTACTCTCAGTACCTGGTGCTCTCCGTACCCGGTGCTATCAGTACGCGGTGCTCTCAGTACCCAGCGCTCTCAGTACGCAGTGCTCTCAGTATGCGGTTCTCTCAGTACCCAGTGCTCTTAGTACACGGTGCTCTCAGTACCCGGTGCTCTCAGTACCCGGTGCTCTCAGAACGCGGTGCTCTCAGAACGCATTGCTCTCAGTACCCCGTGCTCTCAGTACACGGTGCTCTCCGTACGCTGTGCTCTCAGTACGCGGTACTCTCAGTACCCAGTGCTCTGAGTACCTGGTGCTCTCAGTACGTGGTGCTCTCAGTACACAGTACTCTCTGTACCCAGTGCTGTCAGTACCCGGTGCTCTCAGTATGCGGTGCTCTCAGTACCCGGTACTCTCAGTACCCACTGCTCTCACTAACCTGTGCTGTCGTTACGCGGTGCTCTCAATACCCTGTGCTCTCAGTATGCGGTGCTCTCAGTACCTGGTACTCTCAGTACCCAGTGCTCTCACTACCCTGTGCTCTCAGTACGTGGTGCTCTCAGTACCCGGTTCTCTCCGTACCCAGTTCTCTCAGTACCCGGTGCTCTCAGTTCCAGGTACTCTCAGTACCCAGTGCTCCCAGTGCACGGTGCTCTCAGCACCCGGGGCTCTCCGTACGCAGTGCTCTCAGTACCCAGTGCTTTCAGTACCCGGTGCTCTCAGTACCCAGTGCTCTCAGTACGCGGTGCTCTCAGTACCCGGTGCTCTCAGAACGCAGTGCTCTCAGCACCCCGTGCTCTCAGTACACGGTGCTCTCCGTACGCTGTGCTATCAGTACCCGGTGCTCTCAGTGCCCGGTGCTCTCAGTTCCTGGTGCTCTCAGTACCCGGTGCTCTCAGTACCCGGTGCTCTCCGTATGCGGTACTCTCATTACGCGGTACTCTCAGTACCCAGTGCTCTGAGTACATGGTGCTCTCAGTACGCGGTGCTCTCAGTACGCAGTGCTATCAGTACCCGGTGCTCTCAGTGCCCGGTGCTCTCAGTTCCTGGTGCTCTCAGTACCTGGTGCTCTCAGTACCCGGTGCTCTCCGTATGCGGTACTCTCATTACGCGGTGCTCTCAGTACCCAGTGCTCTGAGTACATGGTGCTCTCATTACGCGGTGCTCTCAGTACGCAGTGCTCTCAGTACCCGGTGCTCTCAGTGCCCGGTGCTCTCAGTTCCTGGTGCTCTCAGTACGCGGTGCTCTCAGTACCCGGTGCTCTCCGTATGCGGTACTCTCATTACGCGGTACTCTCAGTACCTGGTGCTCTCCGTACCCGGTGCTATCAGTACGCGGTGCTCTCAGTACCCGGTACTCTCAGTATGCGGTGCTCTCAGTACCCGGTACTCTCAGTACGCGGTGCTCTCAGTACCCGGTACTCTCAGTATCCACTGCTCTCACTAACCTGTGCTGTCGTTACGCGGTGCTCTCAATACCCAGTGCTCTCAGTATGCGGTGCTCTCCGTACCTGGTACTCTCAGTACCCAGTGCTCTCACTACCCTGTGCTCTCGGTACGTGGTGCTCTCAGTACCCGGTTCTCTCCGTACCCAGTTCTCTCACTACCCAGTGCTCTCAGTTCCAGGTACTCTCAGTACCCAGTGCTCCCAGTGCACGGTGCTCTCAGCACCCGGGGCTCTCCGTACGCAGTGCTCTCAGTACCCAGTGCTTTCAGTACCCGGTGCTCTCTGTACCCAGTGCTCTCTGTACGCGGTGCTCTCAGTACGCGGTTCTCTCAGTACCCAGTGCTCTTAGTACCCGGTGCTCTCAGTACCCGGTGCTCTCAGTACCCGCTGGTCTCAATATCCGGTGCTCTCAGTACCAAGTGCTGTCTGTACGCGGTGCTCTCAGTACCCGGTGCTCTCAGTACCCGGTGCTCTCAGTACCCGGTGCTCTCAGTTCCTGGTGCTCTCAGTACCCGGTTCTCTCAGTACCCGGTGCTCTCCGTATGCGGTACTCTCATTACGCGGTACTCTCAGTACCCAGTGCTCTGAGTACATGGTGCTCTGAGTACGCGGTGCTCTCAGTACGCAGTGCTATCAGTACCCGGTGCTCTCAGTGCCCGGTGCTCTCAGTTCCTGGTGCTCTCAGTACCTGGTGCTCTCAGTACCCGGTGCTATCCGTATGCGGTACTCTCATTGCGCGGTGCTCTCAGTACCCAGTGCTCTGAGTACATGGTGCTCTCAGTACGCGGTGCTCTCAGTACGCAGTGCTATCAGTACCCGGTGCTCTCAGTTCCCGGTGCTCTCAGTTCCTGGTGCTTTCAGTACGCGGTGCTCTCAGTACCCGGTGCTCTCCGTATGCGGTACTCTCATTACGCGGTACTCTCAGTACTTGCTGCTCTCCGTACCCGGTGCTATCAGTACGCGGTGCTCTCAGTACCCGGTACTCTCAGTATGCGGTGCTCTCTGTACCCGGTACTCTCAGTATCCACTGCTCTCACTAACCTGTGCTGTCGTTACGCGGTGCTCTCAATACCCAGTGCTCTCAGTATGCGGTGCTCTCAGTACCTGGTACTCTCAGTACCCAGTGCTCTAACTACCCTGTGCTCTCGGTACGTGGTGCTCTCAGTACCCGGTTCTTTCCGTACCCAGTTCTCTCACTACCCAGTGCTCTCAGTTCCAGGTACTCTCAGTACCCAGTGCTCCCAGTGCACGGTGCTCTCAGCACCCGGGGCTCTCCGTACGCAGTGCTCTCAGTACCCAGTGCTTTCAGTACCCGGTGCTCTCAGTTCCCAGTGCTCTCAGTACGCGGTGCTCTGAGTACGCGGTTCTCTCTGTACCCAGTGCTCTTAGTACCCGGTGCTCTCAGTACCCGGTGCTCTCAGTACCCGGTGCTCTCAGAACGCAGTGCTCGCAGTACCCCGTGCTCTCAGTACACGGTGCTCTAAGTACGCTGTGCTATCAGTACCCGGTGCTCTCAGTGCCCGGTGCTCTCAGTTCCTGGTGCTCTCAGTACCCGGTGCTCTCAGTACCCGGTGCTCTCCGTATGCGGTACTCTCATTACGTGGTACTCTCAGTACCCAGTGCTCTGAGTACATGGTGCTCTCAGTACGCGGTGCTCTCAGTACGCAGTGCTATCAGTACCCGGAGCTCTCAGTGCCCGGTGCTCTCAGTTCCTGGTGCTCTCAGTACGCGGTGCTCTCAGTACCCGGTGCTCTCTGTATGCGGTACTCTCATTACGCGGTACTCTCAGTACCTGGTGCTCTCCGTACCCGGTGCTATCAGTACGCGGTGCTCTCAGTACCCGGTACTCTCAGTATGCGGTGCTCTCAGTACCCGGTACTCTCAGTATCCACTGCTCTCACTAACCTGTGCTGTCGGTACGCAGTGCTCTCAATACCCAGTGCTCTCAGTATGCGGTGCTCTCAGTACCTGGTACTATCAGTACCCAGTGCTCTCACTACCCTGTGCTCTCAGTACGTGGTGCTCTCATTACCCGGTGCTCTCCATACGCACTTCTCTCAGTACCCATTGCTCTCAGTTCCAGGTACTCTCAGTACCCAGTGCTCCCAGTGCACGGTGCTCTCAGTACGCGTTGCTCTAAGTACACGGTGCTCTTAGTACAAAGTGCTCTTAGTACCCAGTGCTCTCAGTACCCTGTGCTCTCAGTACCTGGTGCTCTCAGTATGCGGTGCTCTCAGTACCCGGTGCTCTTAGTACCCAGTGCTCTTAGTAACCAGTGCTCTCAGTACCCGGTGCTCTCAGTAGCCAGTGCTCTCAGTACGCAGTGCCCTCCTTACCCGCTGCTCTCAGTACCTGGTGCTCTCCGTATGCGGTACTCTCAGTATCCACTGCTCTCAGTACCCGGTGCTCTCAGTAGGCGATACTCTCAGTACGCAGTGCTCTCAGTACCCGGTGCTCTCCGTACCCGGTGCTCTCCGTACGCGGTGCTCTCAGTACCCAGTGCTCTCAGTACCCCGTGCTCTCAGTACCAGGTGCTCTCAGTACCCACTGCTCTCAGTACCCGGTGCTCTCCGTACGCGGTGCTCTCAGTACCTGATGCTCTTAATACCCTGTGCCCTTAGTACCCAGTGCTATCAGTACCCCGTGTTCTCAGTGCCAGGTGCTCTCAGTACCCAGTGCTCCCAGTACCCAGTGGTGTCAGTACCCGGTGCTCTCAGTACGCTGTGCTCTCAGTACCCAGTGCTCTCAGTACCCGCTGCTCTCAGTACGCGGTGCTCTCAGTACACGGTGCTCTTAGTACCCGGTGCTCTCAGTACCCAGTGCTCTCAGTACCCAGTGCTCTCAGTACACGGTGCTCTCATTACCCGGTGCTCTCAGTACCCGGTGCTCTTAGTACGCGGTGCTCTCAGTACACAGTGATCTCAGTACCCAGTGCTCTCAGTACCCGGTGCTCTCAGTACCCGGTGCTCTCAGTACCCGGTGCTCTTAGTACGCAGTGTTCTCAGTACCCAGTGCTCTCTGTAGCCGGTGCTCTCAGTATCCGGTGCTCTCCGTACGCTGTGCTCTCAGTACGCGGTACTCTCAGTACCCAGTGCTCTGAGTACCCGGTGCTCTCAGTGCCCGGTGCTCTCACTTCCTGGTGCTCTCAGTGCCCGGTGCTCTCAGTACCCAGTGCTCTCGGTACCCAGTGCTCTCATCACCCAGTGCTCTCAGTACCCGGTGCTCTCAGTATCCGGTGCTCTCCGTACGCGGTGCTCTCAGTACCCAGTGCTCTCACTACCCGTTACTTTCAGTACGTGGTGCTCTCTGTACCCAGTCCTCCCAGTACCGGGGGCTCTTACTACCCAGTGCTCTCAGTGCCCGTTGCTCTCAGTACGCGGTGCTCTCCGTATACGGTGCTCTCAGCACGCAGTACTCTCAGTATCCAGATCTCTCAGTACCTCGTGCTCTCAGCACCCAGTGCTCTCAGTACCCACTGCTCTCAGTACCCGGTGTTCTCAGTACGCGGTGCTCTCAGTACCCAATGCTCTTAGTACCCAGTGCTCTCAGTACCCAGTGCTCTCAGTACCCCGTGCTTTCAGTGCCAGGTGCTCTCAGTACCCAGTGCTCCCAGTACCCGGTGCTCTCAGTAACCCGTGCTCTCCGTACGCTGCGCTTTCAGCACCCAGTGCTCTCAGTACCCGGTGGTCTCAGTACGCGGTGGTCTCAGTACCCAGTGCCGACAGCACGCGGTGCTATCAGCACCCACTGCTCTCAGTACATAGTACTCTCATTACCCAGTGCTCTTAGTACCCGGTACTCTCAGTATCCAGTGCTCTCAGTACACGGTGCTCTCAGTACCCAGTGCTCTCAGTACCTGGTGCTCTCAGTACGCGGTGCTCTCAATACCCAGTGCTCTCACTACCCTGTGCTCTCAGTACCCAGTGCTCTCAGCACCCGGTAATCTCAGTACCCGGTGCTCTTAGTACCCAGTGCTCTCAGTACCCAGTGCTCTCAGTACCCGGTGCTCTCCGTACACGGTGCTCTCTGTACGCAGTGCTGTCAGTACCAGGTGCTCTCAGTACACAGTGCTCTCCTTACCCGGTGCTCTCACTACCCGGTGCTCTCAGTACATAGTACTCTCATTACCCAGTGCTCTTAGTACCCGGTACTCTCAGTATCCAGTGCTCTCCGTACACGGTGCTCTCAGTACCCAGTGCTCTCAGTACCTGGTGCTCTCAGTATGCGGTGCTCTCAGTACCCGGTGCTCTTAGTACCCAGCGCTCTCAGTACCCTGTGCTCTCAGTACCTGGTGCTCTCAGTATGCGGTGCTCTCAGTACCCGGTGCTCTTAGTACCCAGTGCTCTCAGTACCCTGTGCTCTCAGTACCCGGTGCTCTCAGTACACGGTGCTCTCCGTACGTGGTGTTCTGAGTACGCGGTGCTCTCATTACGCAGTGCTCTCAGAAACTATTGTTCTCAGTACGCGGTGCTCTCAGGACCCGGTGCTCTTAATTCCCATTGCTCTCAGTACGCTGTGCTCTCAGTACCCAGTGCTCCCACTACCTGATGATCTCAGTACCCAGTGCTCTCAGTGCCCAGTGCTCCCAGTAAGCGGTGTTCTCAGTACCAGCTTTTCTCAGTACCCAGTGCTCTCATTACCCTGTGCTCTCAGTAAACATTGCTCTCAGTACGCGGTGCTATCAGTGCGCAGTGCTCTCAGTACCCGGTGCTCTCAGTACCCGGTGCTCTCACTACCCTGTCTCTAAGTACACGGTGCTTTCAGCACCCCGTGCTCTCAGTACCCGGTGCTCTCAGTACCCGGTGCTCTCACTACCCTGTCTCTAAGTACGCGGTGCTCTCAGTAACCAGTGCTCTCAGTACGCGGTGCTCTTACTACACGGTACTCTCAGTACCCGGTGCTCTCAGTACGCGGTGCTCTCAGTACACGGTGCTCTCATTACCCGGTGCTCCCAGTACCCAGTGCCCTCAGTACCCAGTGCTCTCAGTACGCGGTGCTCTCACTATCCAGTGCTCTCAGTACCCGCTGGTCTCAATACCCGGTGCTCTCAGTATCAAGTGCTGTCAGTACGCAGTGCTCTCAGTACCCGGTGCTCTCAGTACGCGGTGCTCTCCTCACCCGGTGCTCTCAGTAGCCGGTGCTCTCAGTAGCCGGTGCTCTCAGTAGCCGGTGCTCTCAGTACCCCGTGCTCTCAATACGCGGTGCTCTCAGAACCCAGTGCTCTTAGTACCCAGTGCTCTCAGTACCCTGTGCTCTCAGTACCTGGTGCTCTCAGTATGCGGTGCTCTCAGTACCCGGTGCTCTTAGTACCCAGTGCTCTCAGTACCCTGTTCTCTCAGTACCCGGTGCTCTCAGTACCCAGTGCTCTCAGTACGCGGTGCTCTCCTTACCCGCTGCTCTCAGTACCCAATGCACTCCGTACGCGGTACTCTCAGTACCCAGTGCTCTCAGTACACGGTGCTCTCCGTACGTGGTATTCTGAGTACGCGGTGCTCTCAGTACCCAGTGCTCTCAGAAACTATTGTTCTCAGTACGCGGTGCTCTCAGTACCCGGTGCTCTTAATTACCATTGCTGTCAGTACGCTGTGCTCTCAGTACCCAGTGCTCCCACTACCTGATGATCTCAGTACCCAGTGCTCTCAGTTCCCAGTGCTCCCAGTAAGCGGTGTTCTCAGTACCAGCTTTTCTCAGTACCCAGTGCTCTCATTACCCTGTGCTCTCAGTAATCAGTGCTCTCAGTACCCGGTGCTCTCAGTACGCGGTGATCTCAGTACCCGGTGCTCTCATTACCCGGTGCTCTCAGTAACCAGTGCTCTCAGTACCCGGTGCTCTCAGTACCCGCTGGTCTCAATACCCGGTGCTCTCAGTACCCAGTGCTCTCCCAGTGCTCTCAGTACCAAGTGCTGTCAGAACCCAGTGCTCTTAGTACCCAGTGCTCTCCTTCCCTGGTGCTCTCTGTACCCGGTGCTCTCAGTACGCGGTGCTCTCCTCACCCGGTGCTCTCAGTAGCCGGTGCTCTCAGTAGCCGGTGCTCTCAGTAGCCGGTGCTCTCAGTACCTAGTGCTCTCAGTACCCCGTGCTCTCAATACGCGGTGCTCTCAGAACCCGGTGCTCTTAGTACCCAGTGCTCTCAGTACCCTGTGCTCTCAGTACCCGGTGCTCTCAGTACGTTGTGCTCTCAGTACCCAGTGCTCTTAGTACCCAGTGCTCTCAGTACACAGTGCTCTCAGTACACGGTGCTCTCAGTACCCAGTGCTCTCAGTACCCAGTGCTCTCAGTTCCCGGTGCTCTCAGTACCCGGTGCTTTCAGTACCCAGTGGTCTCGGTACCCGGTGCTCTCATCACCCAGTGCTCTCAGTACCCGGTGCTCTCAGTACACAGTGCTCTCAGTACATGGTGCTGTCAATACACAGTGCTCTCAGTATCCGGTGCCCTCCGTACGCGGTGCTCTCAGTATCCACTGCTCTCTGTACCCAGTCCTCTCCGTACCCGGGGCTCTTACTACCCAGTGCTCTCAGTGCCCGGTGCTCTCAGTACGCGGTGCTCTCCGTACCCGGTGCTCTCACTACCCAGTGCTCTCAGTACCCAGTGCTCTCAGTACCCCGTGCTCTCAGAGGGCAAACATTTGTGCTGCCCATACTGTGCTGCCTGACAGACCAGAGTGACTGCTGGAGTGGTTGGATTCAAATGGCGTTTTAGGTATGATATCGAGGACAGATTGCAATGTATGTGCTAACACTGCAATGCTATGTGCTTAGTATGTCCAGCACCAGCTTTCCCTCCTGGCTCTTCGGCTGTGGGAGCAGAGCTCAGACTTTCGTGCTTCACTCACTCTGCTGCTTGGCAGCAGAGAGCAAGCTCCTGACAGGTATGATTCAAGTGGAGTTTTATTTATGAAAGTGAGGAGCAAGTGCAATGATGGTGACACCCTTGGAAAGCTCACTGTGTGCTGACGATTCCAGCAGCAGATTTAACTCCTGGCTCTTTGGCTGTGGGAGCAGAGCTCAGACATTTGTGCTGCCCACACTGTGCTGCCTGACAGACCAGAGTGACTGCCGGAGTGGTTGGATTCAAATGGGGTTTTAGGTATGAAATCGAGGACAGATTGCAATGTATGTGCTAACACTGCAATGCTATGTGCTTAGTATGCCCAGCACCAGCTTTCACTCCTAGCTCTTCGGCTGTGGGAACGCAGAGCTAAGAGGTTCATGCTTCACTAACTCTGCTGCTTGGCAGCTGAGAGCAAGCTCCGGAGAGGTGCGATTCAAGTGGACTTTTAGGAATGAAATTGAGGAGCAAGTGCAATGATGGTGACACCGCTGGAAAGCTGACTGTGTGCTGAGTATGCCCAGCAGCAGCTTTCACTCCTGGCCCTTTTGCTGTGGGAACACAGGGCAAACATTCGTGCTGCAGTCACAGTGCTGCCTGGCAGACAAGAGTGACCATGGCAGTGGGTAGATTCAAATAGGGTTTCAGGTATGAAATCGAGGAGACACTGTAATGTAAAAGCTAATGCTGAAAAGCTGACTGTGTGCTGAAGAGTCCCAGCAGCAGCTTTCCCTCCTGGCTCTTCGGCTGCAGGAGCAGAGGACAAACGTTCGTGCTTCAGTCACTCTGTTCCAGGCAGCCCAGAGAGACCCCCGGAGAGCTTGGCTACAAACGGGGTTTTAGGTATGAAATGGAGGAGAGACAGCAATGTCAGTGGCACAGCTTCAAAGCTGAATATGTGAAGATTTCCAGCGCCAGCTCCCCCTCCTGGCTCTTCGGCAGTGGAAGCAGAGTTGAAACCTTCGTGCTTCACTGTGCTGCCTGGCAGCCCAGAGAGATCACCAGAGAGGTTGGATTCAAATGGACTTTTAGGTTTGAAAGTGAGGAGAAACTGCAATGATGATGAAGACACTGTTGAAAATCTCAGTGTGTTGTGAAGGTTCCCAGCAGCAGCATTAACTCCTGGCTCTTTGGCTGTGGGAGCAGAGACAAGAAGTTCGTGCTGTGCCCTCACTGTAGTGCCTCACAGAACAGAGTGAGCACGGGAGTGGTTGGACTCAAATGGGGTTTTAGGTATGAAATCGAGGACAGATTGCATTATATGTGCTAACGCTGCAAAGCTATGTGCTTTAGTATGCCCAGCACCTGTTTGCCTCCTGGCTCTTCGGCTGTGGCAGCAGAGCTCAGACGTTCGTGCTTCAGTCACTCTGCTGCTTGGCAGCAGAGAGCAAGCTCCTGACAGGTATGATTCAAGTGGACTTTTATTTATGGAAGTGAGGAGCAAGTGCAATGATGGTGACACCCTTGAAAAGCTCACTGTGTGCTGAAGATTCCAGCAGCAGATTTAACTCCTGGCTCTTTGGCTGTGGGAGCAGAGCTCAGACGTTTGTGCTGCCCACACTGTGCTGCCTGACAGACCAGAGTGACTGCCGGAGTGGTTGGATTCAAATGGGGTTTTAGGTATGAAATCGAGGACAAATTGCAATGTATGTGCTAACACTGCAATGCTATGTGCTTAGTATGCCAGCACCAGCTTTCACTCCTGGGTCTTTGGCTGTGGGAACACAGGGCAAACATTCGTGCTGCAGTCACAGTGATGCCTGGCAGGCCAGAGTGACTGCCGGAGTGGTTGGATTCAAATGGGGTTTTAGGTATGTAATCGAGGAGACACTGTAATGTAAGTGCGAATGCTGTAAAGCTGACTGGGTGCTGAGTATGCCCAGCAGCAGCTTTCACTCCTGGCTCTTTGGCTGTGGGAACACAGGGCAAACATTCGTGCTGCAGTCACAGTGCTGCCTGGCAGACCAAAGTGACCACGGCAGTGAGTAGATTCAAATAGGATTTCAGGTATGAAATCGAGGAGACACTGTAATGTAAAAGCTAATGCTGAAAAGCTGACTGTGTGCTGAAGAGTCCCGGCAGAAGCTTTCCCTCCTGGCTCTTCGGCTGCAGGAGCAGAGGACAAACGTTCGTGCTTCAGTCACTCTGTTCCAGGGAGCCCAGAGAGACCCCCGGAGAGATTGGTTTCAAACGGGGTTTTAGGTATGAAATGGAGGAGAGACAGCAATGTCAGTGGCACAGCTTCAAAGCTGAATGTGTGAAGATTTCCAGCGCCAGCTCCCCCTCCTGGCTCTTCGGCAGTGGAAGTAGAGTTGAAACCTTCGTGCTTCACTGTGCTGCCTGGCAGCCCAGAGAGATCACCGGAGAGGTTGGATTCAAATGGACTTTTAGGTTTGAAAGTGAGGAGCAACTGCAATGATGATAAAGACACCGTTGAAAATCTCAATGTGTTGTGAAGGTTCCCAGCAGCAGCTTTAACTCCTGGCTCTTTGGCTGTGGGAGCAGAGACCAGACGTTCGTGCTGTGCCCTACTGTAGTGCCTCACAGAACAGAGTGAGCACGGGAGTGGTTGGACTCAAATGGGGTTTTAGGTATGAAATCGAGGACAGATTGCATTATATGTGCTAACGCTGCAAAGCTATGTGCTTTAGTATGCCCAGCACCTGTTTGCCTCCTGGCTCTTCGGCTGTGGCAGCAGAGATCAGACGTTCGTGCTTCAGTCACTCTGCTGCATGGCAGCAGAGAGCAAGCTCCTGACAGGTATGATTCAAGTGGACTTTTATTTATGGAAGTGAGGAGCAAGTGCAATGATGGTGACACCCTTGAAAAGCTCACTGTGTGCTGAAGATTCCCGGCAACAGATTT
>NW_026901114.1:139235-294288 GCF_033783945.1 Neopsephotus bourkii | reverse complement strand
CCTGCCACTACATCCCTGTGTGTGTGTGTGTGTGTGTGTGTGTGTGTGTGTCCATGCAGGTGCCTACAGAACTACATCCCTGTGTGTGTGTGTGTGTGTGTGTGTGTGTGTGTGTCCATGCAGGTGCCTACAGAACTACATCCCTGTGTGTGTGTGTGTCCATGCAGGTGCCTACAGAACTACATCCCTGTGTGTGTGTGTGTCCATGCAGGTGCCTACAGAACTACATCCCTGTGTGTGTGTGTGTGTGTGTGTGTGTGTGTGTCATGCAGGTGCCTGCAGAACTACATCCCTGTGTGTGTGTGTATCCATGCAGGTGCCTACAGAACTACATCCCTGTGTGTGTGTGTGTCCATGCAGGTGCCTACAGAACTACATCCCTGCTCAGAGCCTGTCCCTCTCGTGCCCCGTGTGCCGCCAGACCTCGATCCTGCCGGAGCGAGGGGTGCCCGCGCTGCAGAACAACTTCTTCATCACCAACCTGATGGAGGTGCTGCAGCGGGACCCCGACAGCGCCGCCCCGGGCCCTGCCCCCGGCTCCGGGCCCCTGGGCACTGCCCCCGCGCCGCCGCTCTGCTGCCCCAACCACCACGGAGAGGTCGCACCGGGGGGCACTGGGGGACAGGGGGAGGCTGCAAGGATCTGGGGGGTCCAGGGGCAACTGGAGGGGTCTGGGGGCCTGTAGGTGCTCAAGGGGGAGCTTTGGGGGTCCAGGAGGGGAGAAGGGGCCCTAGAGTCCGGGGGGGGGGGGAGTGTCTGCAGGGACTGGGGGGGGCTGAGGGGTTCTGGGGGTGCTGGAGGGATTGGGGGGGCTCATGGGGGCTGTAGGGGATCTGTGGGGTGTGTGCGGGGCTGTGGGGGCTGAAGGGGTCTGGGGCCTGCAGGGACCTGAGCGGGCTCAGGGGGTCTGTGAGGACCCGGCGGGGCCCAGGGGGATGTGGGGGGGGCTCATGGGGGTCAGCGGCCGCTCCGCCCCCGCAGGTGATGGAGTTCTATTGTGAGCCGTGCGAGACCGCCGTGTGCCGCGAGTGCACCGAGGGCGAGCACCGCGAGCACGGCACCGCGCCCCTGCGCGACGCCGTCGAGCACCACAAGGCGGCGCTGCAGAGACAGCTCGACGCCGTCCGCAGCAGGCACGGCCGGGGGGGCCGGGGACACCTCGGGCCGGGGGGTGCGGGGGATCTTGGGGTGCCGGTGGGTTTGGGGGTCAGGAGGTACGGGGGCTTAGGGGTCCCGGTGGGTGCTGGTGGGTGCTGGTGTGCTTGGGGTCCCGGTGGGTTTGGGGGCCCAGGGGTTGGGCGCGCCGGTGGGTTTGGGGTCTTGGCAGGTTTGAGGTGTCCGGGATCAGGTGGGTTTGGGGGGTCCAGGAAATCCGGGGGTTTGGTGCCTTGGGCGCTTGGAGGTGCTGGTGGGTTTGGAGGCTTGGGGCGCCCGGGGGGTCCCAGTGTGTTCGGGGTCCCGGTGGGTTTGGGGTCCCGGCGGGTCGGGGGTCCCGGTGTGTTTGGGGTCCCGGCGGCTCTGGGGTCCCGGTGGGTTTGGGGTCCCGGCGGCTTTGGGGTCCTGGCGCGTTTGTCCCCCCCGGGCTGACACCGTCCCCGCAGGCTCCCGCAGCTGGCGGCGGCCGCGGCGCTGGTGTCGGACATCAGCCAGCAGCTGCTGCAGCGCCGGGACGAGGCCGCGGCCGAGATCGGCGGCACCTTCGAGGAGCTGGAGGCGGCGCTGCGGCAGCGGCGGGGGCTGCTCCTGCGAGACCTGGAGGCGGCCTGCGGGGCCAAGCACCGGGTGCGGGCACGGGGGGTGATGGCCCCGCACTGCATGGGGGCTGCATGGGGGCTGCTGCTGAGCAACCTGCCTGCAGGCGGCGTGCGGGGCCAAGCACCGGGTGCGGGCACGGGGGGGGGATGGCCCCCCACTGCATGGGGGTTGCATGGGGGCTGCATAGGGGCTGCTGCTGAACAACGTGGTGGGGGCACGGAGGAGCTGCATGGGGGGTGCTGCACTGGGGTGCTGCCTGTCTCCATGCCACTGTGCTCCCACACTGCCAAGCCTGCATGTTGCCAAGCCCCCGTGTCCCTGCAGTGCCGTGCTGTGCTGCTGCATGTTCCTGTGCCACCAAGCCCCCGTGCCACATGCCCCCGTGTTGCTGTGCTGCCATACCATGTCTCTGCACGACTGTCCCCCTGTGCTGCATGGCCCTGTGCTGCCAAGCCCCCATGTTACCATACCCCTGCACTGCTGTGGCCCCATTCACCGTGCCTCCATATCCCCACGTCCCCACGTCCCCATGCGCCTGCCCCACGGTGACGCGCTGGTGCCCGCAGGTGCTGCAGGCGCAGCTGGAGGCGCTGCGCCAGGGCCAGGAGAGCATCCTGAGCAGCTGCGCGTTCACGGAGCAGGCGCTGCGCCACGGCACGGCCCCCGAGGTGCTGCTGGTGCAGAAGCAGATGAGCGAGCGGCTGCGGGACCTGGCGGCGCGCGACTTCCCCGAGCACCCGCAGCAGAACGCGCAGCTCGACTACCTGGTGGAGACGGACGGGCTGCGCAAGTCCATCCTCAACCTGGGTGCGCTGGTCACCACCAGCGCCACCGCGCACCACACGGTGGCCACGGGCGAGGGGCTGCGGCACGCCGTGGTGGGGCAGCCCGCCTCCCTCAGCGTCACCACCAAGGACAAGGACGGCGAGCTGGTGCGCAGCGGCAGCGCCCGGCTCCGCTTCCAGGTGACCGCGCCGGACGGGGCCGCGGCCGAGGCCGAGGTGCAGGACAACAAGAACGGCACCTACGAGCTGCAGTACACGCCGCGCGCCGAGGGCGACTTCCTGCTCTCCATCCTGCTCTACGGGCAGCCCATCCGCGGCAGCCCCTTCCGCGCCCGCGCCGTCAAGGCCTCCGACGTGCCGCCCTCGCCCGACGACGTCAAGCGCCGCGTGAAGTCTCCCAGCAGCGCGGGGCACATCCGGCAGAAGGCCGTGCGCAGGCCCTCCAGCATGTACAGCACCGGCAAGAAGAAGGAGAACCCCATCGAGGACGAGCTCATCTTCCGTGTGGGTGAGCGCCAGCGCAGCGCCATTGACCGACGGTGGCTGACCTTGGCACCCGCTGAACACCATTGACTCACATTGACCACCGTTGACTCACATTGACCACCATTGACTCACATTGACCACCATTGACTGACATTGACCACCATTGACTCACATTGACCACCATTGACTCACATTGACCACCGTTGACTCACATTGACCACCATTGACTCACATTGACCACCGTTGACTCACATTGACCACCATTGACTCACATTGACCACCGTTGACTCACATTGACCACCATTGACTCACATTGACCACCATTGACTGACATTGACCACCATTGACTCACATTGACCACCATTGACTGACATTGACCACCATTGACTGACATTGACCACCATTGACTCACATTGACCACCATTGACTGACATTGACCACCATTGACTCACATTGACCACCGTTGACTGACATTGACCACCATTGACTGACATTGACCACTGTTGACTGCCTTTGACCCCCCCGGACACCCGTTGACCCCCATTGACCTCCCATTGACCCCCATTGACAACTATTGACAGCTATTAATAGCCATTGACCCCCACTGACACCCACTGATGCCTGTTGTCCCCTATTGATGCCCATCGACCTCTCTTGATCTCTGTTGACTCCACTGACCCTCCTTGACCTCCATTGACCCCCACTGACCCTCCTTGACCTCCATTGACCTCCCATTGACCCTCCTTGACCTCCACTGACCCCCACTGACCCTCCTTGACCTCCATTGACCCCCACTGACCCTCCTTGACCTCCATTGACTGTCCATTGACCCTCCTTGACCTCCATTGACCCCCACTGACCCTCCTTGACCTCCATTGACCCCCACTGACCCTCCTTGACCTCCCTTGACCCCCCATTGAGCCTCCTTGTCCTCTGTTGACTTCCATTGATGCCCACTGATACCCACTGACCTCTCTTGATCTCTGTTGTCCCCCATTGATGCCCCATTGAACCCTCCTGGCCACCCTTGATCTCCCATAGACCTCCCATTAAGCCCCATGACCCCACTGACTCCCATTAACCTTCCTTGACCTCCGTTTACCTCAACTGATGCCCGTTGAACCCTGTTGATCCCATTGACCCTTCCTGATCTCTATTGACTCCTCTTGACCCTTCTTGACACCTATTGATGCCCACTGCCCCCCATTGATACCCCTCAACCCCTTGACTCCCCTTGACCTTCCTTGAACCCCCTTGAGCCTATTGATGCCCACTGCCCCCCATTGACCCCCTGCCTCCCCCCGCCCGCAGGAAGCCGAGGCCGGGAGAAGGGCGAGTTTACCAACCTCCAGGGCATCTCCACTTCCTCCAGTGGCCGCATCGTGGTGGCCGACAGCAATAACCAGTGTGTGCAGGTGGGTCCCCCTATAGCCCCGGCCCCTCCATGTGTCCCCGACCCACTTAACCCTCCCCTGGGGACCCCCAAAAGGTGTTTTCCAACGAGGGTCAGTTCCGGCTGCGCTTCGGGGTGCGGGGCCGCTCTCCCGGTCAGCTCCAGCGCCCCACCGGTGTCACCGTCGACATGAACGGGGACATCATCATCGCCGACTACGACAACCGCTGGGTCAGCATCTTCTCCCCCGAGGGCAAGTTCAAGGTGAGGTGAGGGGGGGACAGCAGCGGGAGGGACACAGCAGGGGGACAGGGCTCTGCACCAACCCTGACCCCTGGCCCTGTTCCCGTCCCAGACCAAGCTGGGTGCCGGGCGGCTGATGGGCCCCAAGGGCGTTGCGGTGGATCGCAACGGGCACATCATCGTGGTGGACAACAAGGCCTGCTGCGTCTTCATCTTCCAGTCCAACGGCAAACTGGTCACCAAGTTCGGCAGCCGTGGCACAGCCGAGCGGCAGTTCGCAGGTACGAGCCACAGCCCTGCTGTGCTCCTCACCACGTGCTCCTCAATGCGTGCCCATCCCCACATGTCCACCACCATGTGTCCATCACCACGTGTCCATCCCCATGTGTCCATCCCCACGTGCCCATCACCACATGCCCATCCTCATGTGCCCATCACCACCTGCCTGTCCCCATGTGCCCATCCCCATGTGCCCATCACCACGTGCCCATCACCACGTGCCCATCCCCACGTGCCCATCACCACGTGCCCATCCCCACGTGCTCTTCAATGCATGTCCATCCCCATGTGCCCGTCACCACGTGCTCCTCAATGCGTGTCCATCCCCACGTGCCCATCCCCATGTGCCCATCACCATGTGCCCATCCCCACGTGTCTTTCCCCATGTGTCCATCCCCATGTATCCATCCCCACCTGCCCATCACCACGTGCCCATCCCCACGTGCCCGTCCCCATGTGCCCATCCCCACGTGCCCGTCCCCACCTGCCCATCACCACGTGCCCATCACTTTGTGCCCCTCACCATGTGCTCCTCAGTGCGTGCTCTGGGCAGCCCTGGACAGCAGCGGGGCAGGGGCAGGGGCTGCAGCTGGGCTCAGGGTCCAAGCTCAAGTTGTGAGCTCTGGATTCAGTTTCTGGGCTCAGGCTCTTGGTGGTTCTGGGCTGGGTTCCAGCTGCGGTTCAGGGCTCAGGCTCAGAGTCAGATTCTGGGCTGGGATTTGGGTTCATGGTTTAGGGTCTGTTCGTGCCTCTGGGTTTGGGCTGTTTCGAGCCCCGGGCTCAGGTCTGGGCTCTGTTGGGTCTCTGGGTCTTGCTGTGTCCCCCACAACCACCCTTGGCTGCCCATGGGACTCATTCACTGTCCCTGCCCCCCCAGGGCCCCACTTTGTGGCCGTCAACAACAAGAATGAGATCGTGGTGACCGACTTCCACAACCACTCTGTGAAGGTGAGGAATGGTGTCCGGTATGCCATGTGCCATGTCCTGTGTGCCGTGTGCCATGTCCTGTGTCCTGTGTGCCGTGTCCTGTGTGCCATGTCCTGCGTGCCGTGTCCTGTGTGCCGTGTCCTGTGTGCCGTGTCCTGTGTGCCGTGCACCATGTCCTGTGTCCTGTGTGCCGTGTCCTGTGTCCCGTGTCTTGCACGCCATGTGATGCATGCCATGTTCTGCATCCCGTGTCCCATGTGCCACATCACGTGTGATGTGTTCTCGGCACGGCGTGCCATGTACCATGTGCCACGTACCATGTCCCCATGTCCCATGTGCTGTGCCCTGTGTCGCACATCCTGCATCCCATGTCCCGTGTGCCGGTGCCAGTGCCGTGTCCCATGTCCCATGTGCCGGTGCCAGTGCCGTGTCCCATGTCCCGTGTGCCGCTGCCAGTGCCGTGTCCCATGTCCCATGTGCCGGTGCCAGTGCCGTGTCCCATGTCCCATGTGCCGGTGCCAGTGCCGTGTCCTGTGTCCTGTGTGCCGGTGCCAGTGCCGTGTCCCGTGTCCCATGTGCGGTGCTGGTGCCGTGTCCCGTGTCCCATGTGCGGTGCTGGTGCCGTGTCCCGTGTCCCATGTGCGGTGCTGGTGCTGGTGCCGGGCAGTGACCCCCCTCCAGGTTTACAGCGCAGATGGCGAGTTCCTGTTCAAGTTTGGCTCTCACGGGGAGGGCAATGGCCAGTTCAACGCCCCCACCGGGGTGGCCGTGGATGCCAACGGCAACATCATCGTGGCCGACTGGGGCAACAGCCGCATCCAGGTACTGACCCTCTGGCCCCGCACTCACCTGCATCCCTGTGCTCATCCCAGCCTCATCCCTGTCCTCATCCCATCACCCTCATCCCAGTTTCATCCCTGTCCTCATCCCATCACCCCCATCCCAGCCTCATCCCTATCCTCATCCCGTCAATACCATCCCTGTCCTCATCCTATCACCCCCATTCCTGTCCTCATCCCATCACCCCCATCCCAGCTTCATCCCTGTTCTCATCCCATCAATACCATCCCTGTCCTCATCCCTGTCCTCATCCCATCACCCCCATCCCAGCCTCATCCCTGTCCTCATCCCATCACCCTCATCCCAGCCTCATCCCTGTCTTCATCCCATCACCCCCATCCCAGCCTCATCCCTGTCTTTTGTTTGTTTTTGTTTGTTTCATCCCATCACCCCCCTCCCAGCCTCATCCCTGTCCTCATCCCATCACCCCCATCCCAGCCTCATCCCTGTCTTCATCCCATCACCCCCATCCCAGCCTCATCCCTGTCCTCATCCCATCAATACCATCCCTGTCCTCATCCCATCCCAGCCTCATCCCTGTCCTCATCCCATCACCCCCATCCCAGCCTCATCCCTGTCCTCATCCCATCACCCCCATCCCAGCTTCATCCCTGTCCTCATCCCATCAATACCATCCCAGCCTCATCCCATCACCCCCATCCCAGCCTCATCCCTGTCCTCACCCCATCCTTCAGCCCATCCAGGGATGGGGTTTGTGGCCCCAGAGTGGGCTCACGGCAGCAGGGACTCGGTCCAGGACGCCCTGGCAGGGGTGCCCATGGAGCTAGGGTTTGCCTGGGCTCTGGGGACACTGGGGGGCACTGGGGCCTGTCCCTGTCCCTGCAGGTGTTTGACTCCTCGGGCTCCTTCCTGTCCTACATCAACACAGCCGCGGATCCTCTGTACGGGCCGCAGGGCCTGGCCCTCACCTCCGATGGCCACGTCGTGGTGGCAGACTCGGGCAACCATTGCTTCAAGGCCTATCGCTACCTGCAGTAGCACCGCGGCACAGGCTGGGGCCGCCCCATGGCACGGGCTGGGGCCGCCCCATGGCACGGGCTGGGGCTGCCCCACAGATGCCGCCCCGGCCTTCACGTGCACTTTATCTGGGGTCCACGGTCGTGCCCCTCCTCCTGCCCCATGGCAGGGCCACAGCCCCACAACTGGGGGACCTGGGGGGGGCTGAGGGAGCCGCTGCTGGGGGCTAAGGGGCGGCCGTGGGTTGCCCCATGGGAGCTGCCCCCCGTGGCTTGAGCCCCACATGTGGGGCGACCACACGTGCCTGCTGCCCCACGGTGGGGTTCTGTGGGTCCTGGTGGGGCTTGGTGAAGCCCTGTGGGGCCGAGTGGGGCCTGGTGGGTCCATGTGGGGCTCTATGGGGTCGGTGGATCTCTATGGGGCTTGGTGGGGCTCTGTGGGTCTCTATGGGGCTCTGTGGGTCTCCATGGGGCTCTGTGGGTCTCTATGGGGCTCTGTGGGGCAGCCGCACGCTGACAAACTCTATGTACAAAATAAAGTATTCTGGAAGTACCCCCAGCAGTGCCAGCCCCATGGCGGGGGGGATGTGGGGCTAGGGGGGGTCTCCACCTTCACTGGGCATCACTGGGGTGAAGCCAGGGGTGGGGGTCCTGTACTGGGGTGACCACATAAGGACTCCCAGGCTGCACTGGGCTGCACGTGGCTGTATTGGGCTGCACTGGGCTACACAGGGCTGTACTGGGCTGCACGAGGCTGTATTGGGCTGTACTAGGCTGCATAGGGATGTACTGCGCTGCACAGGGCTGTACTGGGCTGCGCTGAGCTACACTGGGCTGCACAGGGCTGCACTGGGCTACACAGGGCTGTACTAGGCTACACAGGGCTGTACTAGGCTGCAGAGGTCTGTACTGGGCTGTACTGGCCTGCAGAGGTCTGTACTGGGCTGCACTGGGCTGTACTGGGCTGCACTGGGCTGTACTGGGCTGCACTGGGCTGCACTGGGCTGTACTGGGCTGTACTGGGCTGCTGCACTGGGCTGTACTGGGCTGCACTGGGCTGCTGCACTGGGCTGGTCTGTGCTGTGCGTCCCCACACGTGTGGACTAGGACGAGCAGTTCAGTGAATGGAGCAGTGACTGCAGACGGCGGCGATGACGAAGAGGATGGAGATGGTGGCGATGATGAGGATGATGATGGAGACAACGGGGATGATGAGGATGGAGGCGATGGAGACAACGGAGACGATGAGGATGATGGAGATGATGGAGATGATGGAGATGATGGAGATGATGAGGATGATGATGGAGACAACGGGGATGATGAGGATGGAGGTGATGGAGACAACGGAGATGATGAGGATGATGGAGATGATGGAGATGGTGGTGATGATGAGGATGATGATGGAGACAACGGAGATGATGAGGATGATGGAGATGATGGAGGTCACAATATGACCTCAGTGACGTGGGTCTGGGACCAGTGCATGGAGCCCCTGGAACTCTGGGGATGGACCCACTCCTGCCGCGGTGCCCAATGCACAGCCCCAAACCCCTGGGGGGCCCTGGCCCTGCCCGGCCCCTCCGGTGAACCCAGGTTCTGCCCCAGGGACGGGCTGCGGAGCACAGCGGCCTTTGGCTGGGTTGGGTCCGGTCTCGGTCCCTGCCCCTGCCCCTGTCCCCGTCCGTGTCCCTGCCCCTATCCCCGTCCCCGTCCCTGTCCCCGTCCCTATCCCTGTCCCTGTCAGGTCCCGGCCGCTCTGGCTCCTGGTGCCGCTCCCGCTGCAGAGCTGGAGCCACCGCACAGCGCGGGCGGGGTGAGCGCTGCTGAGCGACAACCGGACACCGGGGCGGCAACGGCAGCACCGCGGGGGAGCCCGGTCCCGCACACAGCGACCCCAGCCGGGCTGTGCCGGGCTCTGCTGCGTCCGGCTGGGCTCTGAGCGGCTGTGAGCGGCTGTGCGGGGCTCTGCGGGGCTGCACCGGGCTGTGCGGGGCTGTGCGGGGCTGTGCGGGGCTGCACCGGGCTGTGCGGGGCTGTGCGGGGCTGTGCGGGGCTGTACCGGGCTGTGCGGGGCTGTACGGGGCTGTACCGGGCTGTGAGCGGCTGTGCGGGGCTGTACCGGGCTGTACCGGGCTGTGCGGGGCTGTACCGGGCTGTGCGGGCTGTACCGGGCTGTGAGCGGCTGTGCGGGCTGTACCGGGCTGTGAGCGGCTGTGCGGGGCTGTACCGGGCTGTACCGGGCTGTACCGGGCTGTGCGGGGCTGTACCGGGCTGTACCGGGCTGTGCGGGGCTGTACCGGGCTGTGCGGGGCTGTACCGGGCTGTGCGGGGCTGTACCGGGCTGTGAGGGGCTGTACCGGGCTGTACCGGGCTGTGCGGGGCTGTACCGGGCTGTGAGGGGCTGTACCGGACTGTACCGGGCTGTGCGGGCTGTACTGGGCTGTGCGGCTGGGCTGCCCTGTGCTGCTGCTACCTGTGCTGTGCTGTGCCCTGGTGCTGTGCCCTGGTGCTGTGCCCTGGTGCTGTGCTCTGGTGCTGTACCCTGGTGCTGTGCCCTGGTGCTGTGCTCTGGTGCTGTGCCCTGGTGCTGTGCCCTGGTGCTGTGCCCTGGTGCTGTGCCCTGGTGCTGTGCCCTGGTGCTGTGCTGTGCCCTGGTGCTGTGCCCTGGTGCTGTGCTGTGCCCTGGTGCTGTGCTGTGCTGTCCCGTCTGTCCCATCTGTGCCCTGCCACAATCCCCCATGCTGCTCTGTCCCATCCGTGTCACACCAGACCTGTCAGTGCCATGTGGGGCTGTGCCGCACTGCACTGCTCCAGTGCACTCCCTGCCGCCCTGTGCCACACACACCACGCATGCTCTAGTATGCTGGGCCATCCTGTCCCATGCCATGCTGGTGCACTCCCTGCCGCCCTGTGCCACACACACCATGCATGCTCTAGTATGCTGGGCCATCCTGTCCCATGCCATGCTGCACTGCTCCAGTGCACTCCCTGCCTCCCTGTGCCACACACACCATGCATGCTCTAGTATGCTGGGCCATCCTGTCCCATGCCATGCTGGTGCACTCCCTGCCTCCCTGTGCCACACACACCATGCATGCTCTAGTATGCTGGGCCATCCTGTCCCAGTGCACTCCCTGCCTCCCTGTGCCACACACACCATGCATGCTCTAGTATGCTGGGCCATCCTGTCCCATGCCATGCTGCACTGCTGCTCCACACCCCGGCTGTGCTGGCCTGTGCCCCACCACGCTCTGCTGCCTCGCTGCACTGTGGTCTGCGCTGTCCCATCCTGCTCCATCCTGCGCTGTGCTGGGTGGAACAATCCCTCCCTGTGCCCGTACTGGTGTCACTCCTGCACCGTACTGGTACTGGTACCAGTGTCACTGGGAGGGGGACAGGAGGGACTGCGGCCAGATGGGGATGAGGACAATGAGGATGAACTTGAGGATGGATGTGGGATGCAGAGAATGAGATGGATGATGACAAGGAGGAGGATGAAGATGGGGATGAGGTTGATGCTGATGAGGAGGTGCTGGGTCTGTCACACCTTTATTGATGGCACATGGCAATGGGGTGTCCCATGTCGCCGCCCTGGTACCCAGTCCCAGCACTCAAAAGAGCCCCACGCCCCGTGTCTTGCATCCCACATCCTGCATCCCATGGCTGAACACCGTTACTCAGCAGAGCCCCATGTCCTGTGTCCTGTATCCCATGGCCTGCACCCCACACCCCACGTCTCAGCACTCAGCAGAGCCCCATGTCCTGTGTCCTGTATCCCATGGCCCGCACCCCACACCCCACGTCTCAGCACTCAGCAGAGCCCCATGTCCTGTGTCCTGTATCCCATGGCCCGCACCCCACACCCCGCATCTCAGCACTCAGCAGAGCCCCCTGTCCTGTGTCCTGTATCCCATGGCCCGCACCCCACAGCCCACGTCTCAGCACTCAGCAGAGCCCCATGTCCTGTGTCCTGTATCCCATGGCCCGCACCCCACACCCCACACCCCGCATCTCAGCACTCAGCAGAGCCCCATGTCCTGTGTGCCACATCGTGGTGCTCAGCAGAGCCGCCGCTGCCGCCAGAGCTGCTGGATGCGTGCGAAGGGCAGTGTGGGGCGCAGGGGCCGGCAGAGGCCGGGATCATCCGAGCGGCCGGAGCGCAGGGCGCAGAGCAGCGCAGCCTTGCAACCGGCCCCACACGGCGCCCGCGGGGGGTGGCCCTTGTGCAGCAGGAACCAGAAGCGCTGGAAGAGCCGCTCGTCATCCTGGAAGCGCCGGAGCAGCCGGTCCCAGTCGGCCGGGAAGGCACTGGGCAGCCCGTAGGTCTCACGCGCACGGTACAGGCGCTGCCAGCGCGGCACGGCCCCCGGAGCATTGGCCTCCGTCAGGTTCAGGATGAAGGTCTCGTGGTCCAGTACCGCGTGGGAGCTGCCGGGGTAGGCGCCATCCACCACGTACACGCGGTAGCCTGTGGGCACAGACATGGGCATTGGCACGGTCAGGGTCAAATGTAGTGGGCACGGTCAAGGTTCCACCACGTACACGCGGTAGCCTGTGGGCATAGACATGGGCATTGGCACGGTCAGGGTCAAATGTAGTGGGCACGGTCAAGGTAAGGATCATGCTCAAGGTCATGACCAATGGGTGTGATGGTCAAGGTAATGGACATTGTCAAGGTAATGGTCATAGTAAAGGTAACGGCAATGGTCATGGCCAGTGGTCGTGGTCAAGGCCATGGCTATAATCAAGGTAACGGTCATAGTAAAGGTAACGGCAATGGTCACGGCCAATGGTCGTGGTCAAGGCCATGGCTATAATCAAGGTAATGATCATGGCCAACAGTCAAGGTCACAGTCAATGTCAAGGCACGGCCACGACCACGCGGCGGCACCACGGGGGCGCGTTGAGGGTTCGGCACACACCGGGGTTGAGGTTGATGTAGGTGGTGACACTCGGGGCTATGAAGGCGATGGACACGGGCCGGCTCAGCGTCTCCTCGTCGTAGAACATCTCGAACTCATCCACGTGTGTGTGGCCGAAGAACTGCCCCGCGATGGTGCCCTCGAACCTGCACCGGGACACGGGTGACACAGGGACCCCACAGCAGGGCCTGGCCCCGGCACAGCCCCCTCTGACTGCCGGCACCTGCTGACGATGCGGTAGTAGTTCCAGCTCCAGCTCCGCAGGCAATGGCCCGGGGGGATGTGCCCAATGATGTGCACCTACAGCAAGGAGAGGGGAGCCGGGGGGTGCTGGGATCCGCTGGGGGCAAGGACCCCCCCCCAGGGCCCATCCCCATCCCAACCTTGTCCCCTGCGCGCTCAGCGGCTGCCAGGACCCCCACGAGCCACTGGAGCTGCCCTGCGGGGTCGGTGGCATTGATGAGGAGCCAGAAGTTGGCCTGGGAGCAGAAGTTCATGTTGAGGGACACCAGGCGCAGCCCCGGCCAGACCTGGGCCGTGTAGAACCCCCCGGCCCTGGGGGGGACAGCGGGGCATGAGCGGGGGCCCCCCCTGCCCCACAGTAATGCCCCTGATTCACAGAGACCCCCCTGCCCCACAGTGACCCCTCTGTGCCCAGCCTGAGCCCCCCAAAACACCGTTAGCCTGGGACCCCCTTAGCACAGAAACTGCTCTGCGCCCTCCCACCCCAGAGCCTCCCCACTGAACTCCACATCTCCCCCAGCCCAGGTCCCTCACCCCTCCTAAGGTCAGGACTCACCCCTGCATGCCCAGACTGAACTCCCCCAGCCCCATGTCCCCCAGTCCTTCCCCGCCTGGAATCCCCCAGCCCAGGTCCCCTGTTGTGCCCCCATCTCACCCCCCCATCCCATCCCCATCCCCTTCCCCATCCCCATCCCCATCCCCATCCCATCCCCTTCCCCATCCCCATCCCCATCCCCATCCCCATCCCATCCCCATCCCCATCCCCATCCCCATCCCCATCCCATCCCCATCCCATCCCATCCCCATCCCCTCCCCATCCCCATCCCCATCCCCATCCCCATCCCCATCCCATCCCCATCCCCATCCCCATCCCCATCCCCATCCCCATCCCCTTCCCCATCCCCATCCCCATCCCCATCCCTCTCCATCCCCATCCCCATCCCCATCCCCTTCCCATCCCCATCCCCATCCCCATCCCCATCCCATCCCCATCCCCATCCCCTTCCCCTTCCCCATCCCCATCCCCATCTCATCCCCCATCCCCATCCCCATCCCCATCCCCCCATCCCCATCCCCATCCCACCCCCATCCCCATCCCCATCCATCCCCATCCCCATCCCATCCCCATCCCCATCCCCATCCCCATCCCCATCCCCATCCCCATCCCCATCCCCATCCCCATCCCCATCTACCCCCCCATCCCCATCCCCTTCCCATCCCCATCCCATCCCCATCCCATCCCCATCCCCATCCCCATCCCCATCCCCATCCCCATCCCCATCCCCCATCCCCATACCCCCATCTCCATCTCCACCTCCCCATCTCCATCCCCATCTGCCCATCCCCATCCCCCATCCCCATCCCATCCCCATCCCCATCCCCATCCCCTCCCCATCCCCATCCCCATCCCATCCCCTTCCCCATCCCCATCCCCATCCCCATCCCATCCCCATCCCCATCCCATCCCGTCCCGTGTCCCACCGCAGGGTCTGCAGCGCCTCAGGGCTCAGCCACTGCTGCCATTCCCGGGCCATGGCATCGTAGAGCCACGCTGCCGACTGGTTGCCCCGGACGTACGGGGGGGGAAAGGCGTTCACCGGCGTGGCCTCGTGGTTGCCCACGGCCGGGAACACGGGCACGGTGCCGAGGCGCCGCCGCAGCGCCGCGGTGACGGTGCTGAGGGCGCGCAGCTGGTCCCGCCGGCTCTGCTGCCACACGTCGTGCGCCGGGATGTCCCCGGTCCAGTACACGGCGGCCACGGGCGCGGCGGCGGGGAGCTGCTCCAGCAGCAGCTCGATGGTGCGCAGAGGAAGGTCGCACTTCCCGTACTCCCCCCAGAAGCCGGCGCCGGGGGCCCCGGGACGCGCGGCCCCGCGGCAGCAGAGCGGGTCGGGGCAGGCGGCGGCGCTGCCGGGCGCGTAGAGCCGGTCCCAGTGCAGGTCCGTGAGGAACAGGATGCGCGCACTGGGAGCGCCCGGCGCCGGCGGCTCCGGCGGCCGCACCGGCGGCTTCGGGGTGTCCGGCAGGGACACGTTCCAGTCGCCCAGGATGTCCCAGTGGCCGCAGCGGGGCCCCAGCAGCAGCCCGCAGGCCTCGGCCGGCCGCAGCACCGAGCGCGCCCAGGCAGACACCACGTCCCGCTGGAAGAGCTGCACGGCCTCGCGGCAAACCTCCGCTCGGGCCAGGCGCAGGTCCTGGCACAGCCGCGACGCCACGTGCCCCACGCGCGACACCGTGGGCTCCAGCTGCGGGGACACGGGACCCGTCACCAGACTGCCATCACCCAGGGGATGCCATCACCCAGGGGATGCCATCACCCAGGGGATGCCATCACCCAATGGATGCCATCACCCAGGGGATGCCATCACCCAGGGGATGCCATCACCCAATGGATGCCATCACCCAGGGGATGCCATCACCCAGGGGATGCCATCACCCAATGGATGCCATCACCCAGGGGATGCCATCACCCAGGGGATGCCATCACCCAATGGATGCCATCACCCAGGGGATGCCATCACCCAGGGGATGCCATCACCCAATGGATGCCATCACCCAGGGGATGCCATCACCCAGGGGATGCCATCACCCAATGGATGCCATCACCCAGGGGATGCCATCACCCAGGGGATGCCATCACCCAATGGATGCCATCACCCAGGGGATGCCATCACCCAGGGGATGCCATCACCCAATGGATGCCATCACCCAGGGGATGCCATCACCCAGGGGATGCCATCACCCAATGGATGCCATCACCCAGGGGATGCCATCACCCAGGGGATGCCATCACCCAATGGATGCCATCACCCAGGGGATGCCATCACCCAGGGGATGCCATCACCCAATGGATGCCATCACCCAATGGATGTCATCACCCAGGGGATGTCATCACCCAATGGATGTCATCACCCAATGGATGTCACCACTCAATGGATGCCACCACCCAGGGGATGTCATCACCCAGGGGATGTCATCACCCAATGGATGCCATCACCCAATGGATGCCATCACCCAATGGATGTCACCACTCAATGGATGCCATCACCCCCAATGCAGCAGTGGCCACCATGAGCCCCTTGGCTTGGAATCCCAGTGCTGGGGGACCCCAGTCCCTCTGTCCCCAGTTCCTGTTCCAGGGAAGGAGCCTGTGCCTGACCTGGCACTGTCTCTCTGTGTGGAGCCATCCCCGTCCCCATCCCCATTCCATTCCCATGCCCATCCCGGTCCTGTGCCTGTCACAATCCATGATGTGTTCCATCCCTGTCCTGACTCCTGACCCCCTCCCCATACTGTCTGTCCCTGTCCCCCTCCCAGTGCCACTGTCCCTGTCCAGGTCCTGGTGCCTCTGCTCCGTCCCTGTCTCTGTCCCTATACCAGGGACCCCGCTGTCGGTGCCCCCTCCCTGCCCCTGTCCCCATCCCCTCTGTCCCTGTCCCGTCCCTGATCCCGCCCCTGTTCCAGTCCCTGTTCCCATCCCTGTCCCGTGCCTGTCACAAGTCAGCGTCTGGGCCCCGTCACGAGGTCCCGGCTCGTCCTCACCCGTCCCTGCTCCGCCTCCCGCTCCCGCTCCAGCCCCGCTCCATCCCGTCCCGTCTGTCCCCGCCCTTGTCCGTGTCCCCATCCCCTGCCGGTCCCGGAGCCCCGCTCTCTCCCTGTCCTCTTCCCATCCTTGTCCCCTCCCCCGTCCCCGTCTCGGTCCCGCTGCCCCCGTCCTGTTGCCCCCGGCCCGTCCCTGTCCCCATTTTGGTCCCGTCCCACCCCTCCCGCCCCGTCCCCGCCCCTGTCCCCGTCCCGCTTCCGGTGCCCCCGTCCCAGTCCCTGTCTCTGACCCCAGACCCGGTGCCCCCGTCCCTGTCCCCATTCCGGTGCGCCCGGTCCCAGTGTCCCCGTCCCGGTGCCGCCCCTGTTGGCCCAGTCTCAGACCCGGTGGTCCCACAACTGTCCCCCTTGTGCCGGTGCCCTTGACCCGCTGTCCCGGTTCCAGTCCTCCTGCCCCGTTCCCGTTCCCGTTTCTGTTCTCGTCCCCGTTCTCGACCCGCCCCGTCCCCATCCCCGTTCCCCCCCACCTGCAGCGCCACGTCCAGCGCCCCGAACAGCGCCCGGCAGACGGGGCACGACACGTTCCGCCAGCCCCAGCGAGGCGCCACTGCCAGCAGCGGGTCCTGAGGCCCCGCCGACACTGGCGGCAGCGCCAACAGCGCCAGCGCCAGCGCCAGGGCCGCGACCAGAGACCAGGACCGCGGCCGGGGCCGCGCCGGGGCCGCCATGGCCCAGGGACGCCGCCGCCGGGGGGGGGGGTGGGTGCTCCGGTGATAGGGGGCGGGGCTTCCGCTGACAGAGGGCGGAGACTCGGGGGCGTGGCGGGAGCTACGGTGCCCCGGGGCATTGTGGGAAATGCAGTCCAGCAGCGGCTGAGTGGGATGGCGCTCCCTGGCGGGCGGGAGGTGTTACTGCACGTGTGCAGGTATGTGGCTGTGTGAAACATGCATGACACATGTATGTCACATGTGTGTGCGGGAGGTGTCCGCTCCCGCTGGACACGGTGCGGCCGGAGCCACCGGGAGGGAAGGGAGTTCTGGTAGGACACATGGCTGGAAACACGCGGTGCATCCCAGTGCCGGTGCAGTGTCTGTCCCATACGGACCCACGACCCCTGCTGCGGGCTCCCCATCCCACCCCGTCCCCAGGCCCCTGGTACTGGCTGTGCTGGGCACAGTGGGAAGCATCGGCACAGGGCGAGTTTATTCCAGCCGGAGCCAGGATCAGTGTGGGGGGACCTGGAGCTGGGCTGGGGGCTCCAGAACCCCCAAACCCTGAACTACCAACCTGGGGCAGGGGTGGAATGGGGTGGGAATGGGGATGAGACAAGATGAGGATGGGGATAGGGATGGGGTGAGATGGAATGGGAGGGGATGGGGATGAGGACAAGCATGGGGATAGAGATGGGGATGAGATTGTGGATAGGGATGCTGCCGGTGCTGTCAGTGTTGCTGGTGCTCATGGGGGGCCGATGCTGCTGACCGTGGTGTAGCTGAACTTGGAGAGTGAGGCGCTGGTGGCGGCAGCGGCCGTCTCGTCGTGGAGCGCACGGCGCGGGCAGGCTCGGTGCCGGCAGCAGCACGTGGCCAGGAACGCGGCGCGGAACCGCCGGTTCATAAAGCAGTAGATGAGGGGGTTGGCGCAGGCTGAGGTGTAGGACAGGAGGTGGATGAAGGCGATGGGCGTCCCCGAGAGCGCCCGCTGAGCTGCGCGCGGGCTGAACGCGCGCCACGTGTTGGCCGAGAAGATGGGCAGCCAGCACAGGAAGAACATGGCCACGATCACCACCAGCATGCGGATCACGCGCCGCTTGGCCACCAGCTTGGCCTCTGAGCTGTTGACGCGTGCACGGTCCTGCTGCGCGCCCAGCGCCCTCAGCTCCAGTGCAGCGCCCGGCCGGGACAGCTGCAGGTAGCACCCATCACCCTCGTCACAGGCCGGGGATGCCTCGTCCCCGGCACCACCATGGTGAGCTGTGGGGCAGGAGGGACACGGTCGTGGCCATGGCACCGTGGGGACCCAGTGGGGTCTGTGTGAGCGGCCCCTCACCTGCGGCCTCGCCTTTGATGTCCAGCTCGAAGCGGATGCCCCGGTAGAGCTCGCGGGATATGAGCCCGTAGGCCACCATCATCACCACACCCGGGATGAAGAACAGGATGAGGAGCAGCAGGATGTACCTGGGGGCGCAGGACCACTCGTGCCTCATCCCATCCCCATGCTCATCCCCACCTCATCTCATTCCCTCCCATATCGTTCTGTCCCTATCTGATCCCATCTAGTCCGCAACTCATCCCATCCCCATCCTAACTCTCCCCCATCCCATCCTGTCCCCATCCCATCTCATATTATCCCATCCCGTTCCCAATTTACTCCACCTCATCCCCATCCCATTCCCATCTCATCCTGCTCCCGTTGCCCCCCCTGCTCCATGCGCCCACCCCTGCACGCGGCTCTCACCAGCCCTGGCGCACGTGCTCGCTGGGCCAGCGGTGGGTGCACTGGGTGGTGAGCGGGCGCACGCCCCGCGCCGCCGAGCGCGTGGTGCTGTACACGGCGTAGGGCACCATGAGCAGCGCCGCCGCCAGCCACGTGCCCGCGATGACGCGACAGGCGTGGGAGCGCGTCTGCCAGGCCCGCGACTGCAGCGGCTTGCAGATGGCGCTGTAGCGCTCCAGCGCGATGGCCACCAGGCTGAACGTGGACACCGACACCGACACCCCTGCGGCACCGCATGGGCAGCGCCTCAGCGGCGTCACCCGCTCCAGCCAGCGCCACCCAACTGTGTCCCCATGGCCCCCTCTGGCGCTGGGCACGAGGGGGGTCACTCGCTGGCTTTGGCCAACGCTCCCAGGCCCTTTTCATGTCCCCTGGCTGGAGCCTTCCGTGGGGCTGTTGCAGCCCAAGTGCAGGACCAGGCACTTTGCTTCTTGAACCTCATCCCATTGGCTTCATCCCATGCATCCAGACCCTCTGTGGAACCTCCTCCCCTCCAGCAGCTCAAAGCTCCCACCCAGCTTGGTGTCATCTTCACATTGACCACGGATGCCCTCAATCCCCTCATCCCAACCATTGCTAAAATGTCAAACAAGCAGGAGGCAGCATCCCGTCCCATCCCCATCCCACCCCTCCCATCCCATCTCATCCCACCCCATCCCATCCCACCCCTCTCATCCCATCTCATCCCACCCCTCTCATCCCATCTCATCCCATCCCATCCCCATCCCACCCCTCCCATCCCATCCCATCCCATCCCATCCCCATCCCACCCCTCTCATCCCATCTCATCCCATCCCATCCCCATCCCACCCCTCCCATCCCATCCCATCCCATCCCATCCCCATCCCACCCCTCTCATCCCATCCCATCCCATCCCATCCCCATCCCACCCCTCTCATCCCCATCCCACCCCTTCATCCCATCTCATCCCATCCATCCAATTCCCATCCATTCCATCCCCCTCTCATCCCATCCCATCCCATCCCTCTCATCCCATCTCATCCCATCCCATCCCCATCCCACCCCTCTCATCCATCCATCCATCCCATCCCATCCCCATCCCACCCCTCTCATCCCATCTCATCCCTTCACATCACATCACATCCCATCCCATCCCATCCCATCCCATCCCATCCCATCCCACCCCTCTCATCCCATCTCATCCCACCCCATCCCCATCCCACCCCTCTCATCCCATCTCATCCCTTCACATCACTCCCCATCCCCTCCCATCCCATCCCTCCCATCCCATCCCTCTCATCCCATCCCTTCCCATCTCATCCCACCCTTTCCCATCCCCTCTCATCCCCCTTGATCCCCACCCACCCCATCTCATCTCGTCCTCATCCCAGCCCATCCCAGCCCATCCCATCCCAGCCCGCGCTCGCGGCGCTGCTGTACCCATGAGGTAAGCCATGAGCTTGCAGATGGCCTCCCCGAAGACGAAGGAGCCCATGATGGCGGGCAGGAGGCTGAAGGGCATGCAGCACAGCGCCAGGAGCAGGTCGCTCAGCGCCAGCGACAGCAGGAAGCAGTTGGTGACGGTGCGCAGGCGCCGGTTGGCCACCAGCACGGCCACCACCAGTGCGTTCCCCCCGACGCTCAGCGCGAAGATCAGCCCATAGAGCAGCACCCGCAGTGCCACGTCCAGCTCTGGCCGTGCCACCGCAGCCAGGGCACCGGGGCATCGGGACAACCAGAACAGAGCATCAGCCCCAGTAACCAGGACACAGTGTCAGCCAGGGCACCGGGGCATCGGGACAACCAGAACACAGCATCAGCCCCAGTAACCAGGACACAGTGTCAGCCAGGGCACCGGGGCATCGGGACAACCAGAACAGAGCACCAGTCCCAGTAACCAGGACACAGTGTCAGCCAGGGCACTGCATCAGCTGGCCGGGGCATCGGGACAACCAGAACAGAGCATCAGCCCCAGTAACCAGGACACAGTGTCAGCCAGGGCACCGCATCAGCTGGCCAGGGCATCGGGACAACCAGAACAGAGCATCAGCCCCAGTAACCAGGACACAGTGTCAGCCAGGGCACCGCATCAACTGGCCGGGGCATTGGGACAACCAGAACAGAGCATCAGCCCCAGTAACCAGGACACTGCATCAACTGGCCGGGCCATCGGGACAACCAGAACAGAGCATCAGCCCCAGTAACCAGGACACAGTGTCAGCCAGGGCACTGCATCAACTGGCTGGGGCACCGGGGCATTGGGACAACCAGAACACAGCATCAGCCCCAGTAACCAGGACACAGTGTCATCCAGGGCACCGGGGCATCGGGACAACCAGAACACAGCATCAGCCCCAGTAACCAGGACACAGTGTCATCCAGGGCACCGCGTCGACTGGCCGGGGCATCGGGACAACCGGGACACAGTCAGCCAGGGCAGGCACCGGGAGTGAATTGGGGCGTGCTGGGGTGCACGGGAAATGCAGCAGGGGGCCCTGGGAGAACACTGGGATGCACCAGGGGGCACCCGAAGGCACGGGGAATGCACCGATAGGCACAGCAGCATGCACCAGGAGGCACCGGGAAAGACCGGGAGGCGTCAGCAAGCACTGGAAAGCAGCGGGAGGCACCGGGAAGCAATGGGGGGTGCATTGGGGTGCACCAATAGGCACCGCAGCATGCATTAAGATGCACCAGGAGGCACTGGGAGACGCAGGGAGCACACGGGTGCAGCAGGAGGCACGGAAACATGCACGGGGAAGCACCGGGAAACACAGGGAGTGCACCGGGATGCATGGGATGGGGACCGGGGCCGGGGTGATGCAGCGGGGCTGGGGCTGCAGCGGGGTGAGCAGCGGGGGGAACCGCGGGCATAGAGCAGGCGGATGGGAGGCACCGGGGGGCACCGGCAGGCACAGCTGCATGCACCGGGGGGCACCGCGGGTGCAGGGGAGTACAGCGGTGGGAACAGAGAATGCACCGGGAGGCACAGCAGATGCATTGGGATACACCGGGGGGCACTGGGAGGAACGACGGGAAGCATTGGAGTGCACTGGGAGGTACGGTGGGGTGCACCGGGAAGCCCCAGCAGGAACAGCAGGGTGAACCGGGAAACACCGGGAGGCAAGGCAGGATGCATGGGGATGCATCAGGAGGCAGGGTGGGATGCACCGGGAAGTACCGGCGGCGTAGCGGGTTGTACTGGGATGCACCGGGAAGCACCGGGAGGAACGGCGGGATGCACCGGGAGGTATCGGCGGCATAGCGGGATGCATTGGGATGCACCGGGAAGCCCCGGGAGGAACGGCGGGATACACCGGGAAGCACCGGCAGCATAGCGGGATGTATTGGGATGCACAGGGAAGCCCCGGGAGGAACGGCGGGATGCACAGGGAAGTACCGGAGGCACAGCGCAATGCATTGGGATGCACCGGGAAGCCCCGGGAGGAACGGCGGGATGCACCGGGAGGTACCGGCGGCGTAGCGGGATGCATTGGGATGCACCGGGAAGCCCCGGGAGGAACGGCGGGATGCACCGGGAGGTATCGGCGGCACAGCGCAATGCATTGGGATGCACCGGGAAGCACCGGGGCCCCCCGGGGCAGGCGGGGGGGGGCTTCCCGGGGCTCAGGGCGGCATCGCGGGGTCCCCCCTGTCCCCTCCCGCCCGGTCTCACCTCGGGGCGCCGGCGGCCCGCGGAGGCCCCTGCGGAGCAGGTCGCAGGCGGAGCCGTTGCCGGTGCCGGAGCCGTTGCCGGGGCCGGGGCCGGGGCCGGGCCGGCAGAGCAGCTCCTGCAGAGACTCGTTGAGACGCGGGGGGTCCATGGCAGCGGCGGGGCCCCGTCAGAGCCGGCCCGCGCCCATCACCGCGGCCCCGGGCGGCAGCTCCGCTCGGCTCCGGGAGACCGGGAGAGTGACCGGGAACGGCGGCGGGGGCGGGGCAGGCGGAGGCGGGGCCAGGGCGGTGGCAACCGTCACCGTGGTGTCTGGCACCGTGTGCCCATCCCGTGTGATCTTCCCTGTGTGTCCATCCCTGTGTGTCCATCCCTGTGTGTCCATCCCTGTGGTGTCCATCCTTGTGGTGTCTGGCACCGTGTGCCCATCCCGTGTGATCTTCCCTTGTGTCCATCCCTGTGGTGTCTGACACCGTGTGTCCATCCCATGTGTCCATCCCTGTGTGTCCATCCCTGTGTGTCCATCCCTTGTGTCCATCCCTGTGGTGTCTGACACCGTGTGTCCATCCCTTGTGTCCATCCCTGTGTGTCCATCCCTGTGTGTCCATCCCTTGTGTCCATCCCTGTGGTGTCTGACACCGTGTGTCCATCCCTTGTGTCCATCCCTGTGTGTCCATCCCTGTGTGTCCATCCCTGTGGTGTCTGACACCGTGTGTCCATCCCTGTGTGTCCATCCCTGTGGTGTCTGACACCGTGTGTCCATCCCCTGTGTCCATCCCTGTGTGTCCATCCCTGTGGTGTCTGACACCGTGTGTCCATCCCTTGTGTCCATCCCTGTGGTGTCTGACACCGTGTGCCCATCCCGTGTGATATTCCCTTGTGTCCATCCCTGTGGTGTCTGACACCGTGTGTCCATCCCATGTGTCCATCCCTGTGTGTCCATCCCTGTGTGTCCATCCCTTGTGTCCATCCCTGTGGTGTCTGACACCGTGTGTCCATCCCTTGTGTCCATCCCTGTGTGTCCATCCCTGTGTGTCCATCCCTGTGGTGTCTGACACCGTGTGTCCATCCCTGTGTGTCCATCCCTGTGGTGTCTGACACCGTGTGTCCATCCCATGTGTCCATCCCTGTGTGTCCATCCCTGTGGTGTCTGACACCGTGTGTCCATCCCTGTGTGTCCATCCCTTGTGTCCATCCCTGTGGTGTCTGACACCGTGTGCCCATCCCGTGTGATATTCCCTTGTGTCCATCCCTGTGGTGTCTGACACTGTGTGTCCATCCCATGTGTCCATCCCTGTGTGTCCATCCCTGTGTGTCCATCCCTGTGGTGTCTGACACCGTGTGTCCATCCCTGTGTGTCCATCCCTGTGTGTCCATCCCTGTGTGTCCATCCCTGTGGTGTCTGACACCGTGTGTCCATCCCTGTGTGTCCATCCCTGTGTGTCCATCCCTGTGTGTCCATCCCTGTGTGTCCATCACTGTGGAGTCCATCACTGGTGGCTCCCATGGTGTCTCGTGTGGATTTGCCTGAGGGTCCCATACCTGTCCCTGTCCTGGTTTTAATTCCCATTACTGTCTTTATCCCTGTGCTTGCCCCTGCCCCTGTTCCCATCCCTCCCTATTCCTACCCGTACCCTCATCCCTACTTTCATCACTATTCCTATCCCTGTCTTTCCCTGACCTTATCTCTGTCCTTATTCCTACTGCCATCTGCATCCCAGTCCCCATCCAGTATTCCTATCCCCATCGCGCCATCCCTGTCCCAAACCCATGTCATCATCCTACATCCCTGTCCCCATCCCTGTCCTTACCCCTGTCTCCTTCCTGATCCCGCTCCTGTCCTCATCCCAATCCTGATCTTGATCCCATCCCATCCTGCTGCTTTCCTGCCATTACCAGGCTCCAGCTCTTGGGTCCCCCCTGCTGCTGTCACACCTGCAGGACCCCAGAGCTGGAGAGGCAAAGGTGGGACCTGGGGGGACCCTGCACCTTGGGGGGATGCTGTGACCTGGGGGATGCTATGACCTGGGGGGACCCTGCACCTTGGGGGGATGCTGTGACCTGGGGGATGCTATGACCTGGGGGGACCCTGCACCCCACTGGGACCCTGGACCCTGGGGGGACCCTGCACCTTGGGGGGATGCTGTGACCTGAGGGATGCTATGACCTGGGGGGACCTGGGACCCTGGACCCTGGGGGGACCCTGTGACCTGGGGGGATCTTGTGCCCTGGGGTGACGCAGTGCCCTGCCTGCCCCACTGGGACCTTGCACCTTGGGCTGTCCCCGTGTGCCAGGGTGACCCTGAGCACCAGCAGGACCCTGTGCCCCAGTGGGACCCTGTGCCCTGGCCGCCCTACTGGGACCCTGTGCCCCGGTGGGACCCTGTGCCCTGGCTGCCCTACTGGGACCCTGTGCCCCGGTGGGACCCTGTGCCCCGGTGGGACCCTGTGACTTGGATGGACCTGGTACCCTGGGGGGACCCTGAGCCTCAGCAGGACCCTGAGCCCCAGCAGGACCCTGTGCCCCAGTGGGACCCTGTGCCCTGGCTGCCCTACTGGGAACCTGTGCCCCAGTGGGACCCTGTGCCCCGGTGGGACCCTGTGCCCTGGCCGCCCTACTGGGACCCTGTGCCCCGGTGGGACCCTGTGCCCCGGTGGGACCCTGTGACTTGGAGGGACCTGGTACCCTGGGGGGACCCTGAGCCCCAGCAGGACCCTGTGCCCTGGGCGCTGCACCAGGACCCTGCCCCTTGGCCTGTCCCCGCTGTCCCCCCCTGGCTGCTGCGTCCCGGCGCTGCCGCAGCTGCTGCTCGAGGCGCTGCACCCGCAGCCTCAGGCGGCCCTCGGTGGCCTCCAGCTGCGCCACCAGCGCTGCCACCCGCACCCGCAGCCCCGCCAGGGCCTCCTCCAGCCCCCGTGCCCGCAGAGCGGCCGCTGCTGCCGCCGCCTCAGCGCCGGGGTCCAGGAGCCCCGAGAGCTGCAGCAGCCGCCGGCCCTCAGCCTCCAGCGCCGCCCGCGCTCCGGGGAACTCGGCCAGGACCTGGAGCAGGTCCTGCTTGGAGAGCAGGAAGAGCTCCGAGTGCCCCACGCTCACGATGTCAGCGGTGCGCCGGTTCCCGCAGCGGTTCCCTGCGGAGCGGGACCGGCGCTGACCCACAGTGCCCCACACAGTGACCCACACTGCCGACCCACAGTGACCCACACTGCCCCGCTGCTGACCCACAGTGACCCACACTGCCCCGCTGCTGACCCACAGTGACCCACACTGCCCCACTGCTGACCCACAGTGACCCACACTGCCCCGCTGCTGACCCACAGTGACCCACAATGCCCCACTGCTGACCCACACTGCCCCACTGCTGACCCACAGTGACCCACACTGCCCCGCTGCTGACCCACAGTGACCCACACTGCCCCACTGCTGACCCACACTGCCCCACTGCTGACCTACACAGTGACCCACACTGCCCCACTGCTGACCCACAGTGACCCACACTGCCCCACTGCTGCCCCACGCAGTGACCCACTTTGCCCCACAGTGACCAACAGTGACCTACACGACACACAGTGACCCACTGCTGACCCACACATTGACCCACAGTGCCCCACACCTGATGCACAGTGACCCACAGTGCCCCACTGCTGACCCACACTGCTCCACAGTGCCCCACTGCTGAACTGCACTGCCCCATAGGGCCGCCCCCGCACCCCGCAATGCTCACCGGGGATGTGGATGAGGCTGAGCTCCCCGAAGTACCTGCCCTGGCCCAGCACAGCCACGGGGGTGGCACCGTCGTCGCCCAGCACGGCCACGAGCCCGCTGCGGATGAAGAACATGTGCCGGCCCACGTGGCCGCGGCGGCACACGGGCTCCCCGGGGCCGTAGGCCTGGGCCCGCAGGCGCAGCACCAGGCGCCGCAGGACGCCGCGCTCGCAGCCGCGGAACACGCCAACGCGGCTCAGAGCCCGCAGGTGCGCGGCGGCCGCCAGCTCCTCGTGCAGCGCCCGCGGCAGTGCCCGCAGCGTGCTCTCCTCCAGCGCCAGTGCCGGCTCTGGCCGCCACCGCTGCAGGCGCCGCCGCAGCTCCCCAGGCCCCAGTAGCTGCCTCGCGGCAGCGGTGCTGCGCTGCCAGGCTCCGCGCGTGGCGCCCACCACGGCGCCGATGCTGCCGGTGATGGTGGCGAAGGCCAGGACGCCCAGGAGGAAGCTGAAGGTGGCGAAGAGCAGCTCGGGCACGCGGCGAGGCGTCGGCGTGTCCCCCACGGTGGCGAGCAGGAGCGTGGCCGTGTAGAAGCTGTGCAGGTACTGGCGCCAGGCGCCGGGGCTGCTGGGGCAGAGCCAGGCATCGGATCCGAGCCCGAGGTGCGCTGAGAGTGCGAAATAGGCGCAGGCGAGGCCGTGGAGCGCAGTCCCGGCGCCCAGCAGCAGCGCGGCCACGCGCAGGGCACCGGGACGAGCCGCCCGGGTCTCGCGGCGCTGCCAGGCCTCGCACAGGCGCCGCGCCCGCAGCCACCGCGTGGCACGAGCCGCAGGGCGCCCCCACAGCAGCTCCAGCGGTGCCGATGACGCCAGGTCCCACCAGAACGAGCCGGACCCAAGGTACCGGCGGCGGATGCGGAGCCGGTCCCGCACCAGGAGCCCGTCCTCAGGGAAGGCTGCAGGGGGAGAGCAGCAGTGCTGGGGGTGTGGGGCTGTGGGGGTATGGGGTGATGGCGGTGTGTGGGGTGGCGTGGGGCAGGCGTGGGGTGGGGCTGGGGGTATGTGGGGTGGCATGGGGCAGGTGTGGGGTGGCGTGGGGCAGGTGTGGGGCACCATGGGTCACTGTGTGGGTCGCAGTGGGGCAGAGTGGGGGTCCCTGTGGGTCACGCACCCGTGTGCAGCCTCACGCCGATGTCCCCCAGGTACAACACATCACTGAGGGTGTCCAGCCCCAGCCACAGCCGTGGGAGCTGGTCCTGCACCTCTGGGAAGCACAACCTGGAACCGGCACCGTCAGCGCCACCATCAGCACCAGGACCCCCATCGCCCCCCGTGCCCCCCCTGTCACCTGCAAACGGGGACCATGCAGTTGTAGAGGATGGGCAGCACCATGATCGTGATCCACCGGTAGTACCAGTCACCGGAGGGGTCCAGCGTCCAGTTGTGGTGGGGCTCAGGGCTGCTGGGGGTCAGAGGGACATCAGGGGCCGCCCGATGGTTCCTCACTCACCAGCCCCATCATCAGCACCCACCCGGCTCCTGCTCACCCCCAGAGCTGCCGCCGGAGCCACCGCAGGGACAGCCTGTGGCCGGTGCTGCCCATCCCGTGCCGTGGGCCTCGGTCCCTGCTCTCGGTACCAGTGCTGCAGCCCAGCAGTGACACCGAGCTTGTCCCCAGGCACCGTGACGCAGCCGCCAGCGCCCTGGCAACCCCGGTCCCTGCGGTGACACCGGTGCAGCCTGGGGACGGGGCCAGTGCCCATGGCCGCGGCTGCTCCAGCCACGGTGGCAGCTCCCGTTACCTGTCCCAGGCTGATGGAGCAGAGCCCAGGGTGCCCCTTATGGGGGTGCCCGTTATGGGGGTGCCCAGTGCAGGGATTCCTGTTGAGGGGGTCCCGGTGCAGGGGTACCCAGTGTAGGGGGGTGCTTGTTATGGGGGTGCCCACTATGGGGGTGCCCTTTGAATGGGGGCTCCCGTTGTAGTGGGGTGCTGTGTGCAGGCGGTACCTGGTGTAGGGGGTATCCAGTGCAGGGGGGCTCCCATTGTGGGGGGTTCCCCGTGCAGGGGATGCCCGGTGCAGGGAGTACCTGGTGCGGGGTTCATGGTGCAGGGAGGCTCCGTTCCGGGGGCTCCGGGTGTTCCCCGTTCCCATCCCCTTCCCCTTTCCCAGACCCACCACACCCCACGGCGGTCAGGCCCCGCCTCCCTCGGCTGGCCCCACCCCGTTCTCAGAGCAGCCAATGAGCACTCAGCAACGCCCCGCCTGACCCCGCCCACGGCACGGATGGGGCGGGACCTCAGCATCGGAAGGCGTGGTTAAAGCGGCAATGGGCGGGGTCTACCTGACAGCGGGCGTGGTCACTCTGACACGGGGCGTGGCCTATGCCGGCGGTGGGCGTGTCCTGCGCGTCCGGCGCGCCGGGCGGCGGCGGGAAGATGGCGGCGATCGTGCGCGGCCCGCGGGGGGGGCAGCCGGTGAGCGGCGGGGCCGGGGGAGCAGGGCCGGGCCGGGGCTGGGGCTGGGGCCGGGCCGGGGCCGGGGCCAGCGGGCGGGGAGCGGGCGGGGACCCGGCTGGGAGCGGCCCCGCGGGGAACCCGGGCCGGGGGTACCCGCGGTGGGGCCGGGAGCGGGGCCGGGCCTGGGCCGCGCCGCGCCGCCGGAGTCGAACCGGGCCGCGGCCGGTACCGGGGTTCGGTGCCGGGCCCAGCGTCCGCCCGACGCCTCCTCCATCCCCTCAGGGTCGGCGCTGACGGGACGGAGCTGCCGTGACCTTGACCCCAGGTAGGCGGCAGCGGGATCCGGTACCGGCCCCCGCTCGTATTGGGGCACCGGAGCGTGCCCTGTTCCGGCCCCGGGCACACGCGGGGACCGACACGGCCTTTCCCGGGCTACCGGGACCCTGCTCCGGGGACGGGGCTCCGGCTGTTCCGGGGGATGTGCACAGAGCTGCCCGAATGGGGCTGGGATAGGGCCGGTAACACCCGGCTGTGCCGGGGCTCGTCCCGGTGTCTGTGTGCCAGTGGGCACCGGGAATCACCCGGCACCATGGAGGAGGCCAGAGCCATGTCCCACAGCAGGGACACGTGTTGGGATGGAGCCGATGGGGTTGAGGTGGTTGGGATGGAGCTGATAGGATAGAGCCAGGTAGGGTGGAGGTGATGGGGTGGCGTAGGATGAGCCGGGGTGGCTGTCCCGGTTCTCCCGTTATCCTGGTTGGGTGCTGGGAGCTTCCCCCATGCCGGGGCTGGGCCGCTCCCAGTCCAAAGTGCAGGGCTGGGAACGCCACTGGCACCTGCCCACCCCCTTCCTCGTGCTGTGCCCGGTGCTGTGGCACTGTGCGGTCACCTGGCTGCTCCTTCCCATCACCGCCGGGCCCGGCCTGGTGCCACCACCAGGGCACCGGCTGCTGGGTCCCGGTGCTCCCTGTGCTGCCGAGCGGTGCCGGGGTCAGGGATGGAGGGATGGAGATGGAGGGGATGGGTTTGGAGTGATAGAGATGGAGGGATGGAGGTGGAGGGGATGGAGACGTTGGGATGGGGTTGGAGGGATGGAGATGGAGGTGGAGGGATGGAGATGGAGGGGATGGAGATGTTGGGATGGGGTTGGAGTGATAGAGATGGAGGTGGAGGGGATGGAGATGGAGGGGATGGAGATGGAGGGGATGGAGATGTTGGGATGGGGTTGGAGTGATAGAGATGGAGGTGGAGGGATGGAGATGGACGAATGGAGATGGAGGGATGGAGATGTTGGGATGGGGTTGGAGGGATAGAGATGGAGGTGGAGGGATGGAGCTGGAGGCCCTGTGGGGTTGCCCTGTCCCTGTGGTCTCAGCCACCGCTGTCCCCGCAGTGCAGCCCTGTGTGCCACCAGCATGGGGTGAGTGTCCCCGTGGTGAGCGCGTTGGCCATGGAGCGGATGAGCTGGTTGTCCAAGCTGACCCCGCGGGCGGGAGGGCAGAGGCCCCCCCGCAGCACCGGCGCCACCAGCCCTGTCACTGCCGACCCTGAAACCTGCCTCATGGTCTTCAAGAACCACTGGTCCCAGGTGAGCCGCGGGGACATGGGAACACGCACAGGGACATGGGGACATGGGACTCAGTGTGGCCACGGGCATCTTGTCATGTCCCACCACATGAGGACATGGACCCTGGCACCCAGTGATGCCACCACATGTCATGTCCTGTCAGGGTTCTCCTCTACTGCATGGGGACATGGAGCACCACAGGGACATGGCATGGGGATAGGAACCCCAGCACGCAGCGCTGCCAGCATATGTCATGTCCCACCACCACATGGGGACATGGACCACCGTGGTGACATGGCATGGGAATGGGGACCCCAGCACCGCTATGTGTCATGTCGTGTCCCACCACCAACATACTGGGACATGGACCCTTGCGTTCAATGCTGCTGCCGTACATTGTGCCATGTCGTAACCATGGGGGGATGGCATGGGGATGGGGACCACGGCACTCAGTGCCACCACCATACGTCATATCCCGTTCACCACCGCAAGGAGACATGGACCATTATGGGGCTGGGGACCCTGGCATCCAACCCCACTGCCATGTGTCCCGTTGTGTCCCACCACCACCGGGGACACGGACCCCGGCACTCGACGCGCCCTGTCCCGCAGGTGCTGCGGGTGCTGGAGCGCGGCGGCTGCCCCCCGGGCCCGGATGACGTGGCAGCGGTGCGGAACCACTCGCTGCAGATGCTGCAGCTGCTGGCGGAGGAGCGGCCGCGGGCGGGCGCGGCGCAGCCGGGACCCATCCTGGCCTTCGTGGCGCAGGAGCAGGTGCTGGCGCGGCTGCTGAGCTGGCACGCGCGCGGCGGCTTCCCCGAGGAGCAGCGCCTGGAGCAGCTGCGGCTCTACGAGGTGCTGCTGGCGCAGGCGCGGCAGGCGGTGCTGCGGCACGGAGCCGTGCGCGCCCCGCTCCTGCGCCTCCTGCGCCTGTGCGCGCAGCCCTCGTCCCCCGCGCTGCAGCACGGCCTCGTCCTCCTGCTCAACCAGCTCTGCGTGTGCGTGGCCAAGGAGCCCGCCATCCTGGAGCTCTTCTTCCACAGCCCCCCGGAGCAGGGCCCCGCCAACATCATCATCTTCTCGCTCCTCGTCCCCTTCATCCACCACGAGGGCGTCCTGGGGCAGCAGGCCAGGGACGCGCTGCTGCTCATCATGGCCATGTCGGCCAACAACCACGCCGTGGCCAAGTCCATCACCGACAACTCCTACTTCTGCCCGGTACGGGTGGAGAGCTGGGAGATGGGGGTGGAAGGGATGGAGGTGGAGGGGGTTGGGATGGACAAGGTGGACGTGGAGGGGATGGAGGCAGAGGAATGGAGAGTAGGGATGGAGAGACTGGAGATAGGATAAGGGGGACATAGGAGATGGAGGTGGAGGGGATGCCGATGGAGGGGATGGAAATGGAGAACTTGGAGATGAGATGGAGGACTTCAGGTGTCCGGATGGAGGTGGAGAGCTTGGAGATGAGATGGAGGATTTGAGGTGTCAGGATGGAGATGGAGAGGATGGAGATGGAGAGCATGGAGATGAGATGGAGGATTGGAGGTGTCAGGATGGAGATGGAGAGCATGGAGATGAGATGGAGGATTGGAGGTGTCAGGATGGAGATGGAGAGGATGGAGATGGAGAGCATGGAGATGAGATGGAGGATTGGAGGTGTCGGGATGGAGATGGAGAGCATGGAGATGAGATGGAGGATTGGAGGTGTCGGGATGCAGATGGAGAGGATGCAGATGGAGAGCTTGGAGATGAGATGGAGGATTGGAGGTGTCGGGATGGAGATGGAGAGCATGGAGATGAGATGGAGGATTGGAGGTGTCGGGATGCAGATGGAGAGCTCGGAGGGGTGGAGGCTGGATGGAGACGTTGGGTTGCGGTGTTGGGATGGGGTGTTGGATGCAGGTCTCCATGCCCATGTCCCCACAGGTGCTGGCCGCAGGGCTGAGCGCTCTGTACTCATCACTGCCGCGGCGCCTGGAGGTACCGGGTGATGAATGGCACCGGCTGCGGCGCCGCGACTGGCTGGGGGTGGCCCCGCTTGTGCTCTTCATCAACAGCCTTGAGTTCTGCAATGCCGTGCTCCAGGTACTGCATGGGGGGTCCGGGGAGGGCTGTGGGGCTGGAGACCTCCGTGGGGCTTGCGGCTCTGCTGTGGGTCTGGCCATGGCCATGGCCCGGGTTTTGTGCCCCACAGGTCGCCCACCCCCTGGTGCAGAAGCAGCTGGTGGAGTACATCCACAACGGGTTCCTGGTGCCCGTCATGGGCCCGGCACTGCACAAGGTGAGTCCCACCTGCCCCACAGCCCCATGGACCCTGCCCCTGGGTGCGGGCCCGGCCCCAGCCCCACGATGCCGTGTGCGCAGACATCGGTGGAGGAGGCGGTGGCCAGCACCGCGTACCTGGAGCTGTTCCTGCGCAGCGCCAGCGCCCCGGCGCTGCTCCGCACCTTCCTGCGCTTCCTCCTGCTGCACCGCCACGACGGCAGCACCATCCTGGACACGCTCATCGCCCGCATCAACAGCAACGCCCGGGTGAGTGCCGAGGCTGCCCCGGGGCTGCCCCACACACTGCCCCCAGAACAGCGCCCTGAGCTGCTGCCCCACTGCAGGGCTGCCCCGTGGACACCCCAATGGACTGTCCAGCCATGGCCCTGCCCCGCTGCGGGGCTGCCCCATGGCGCTGCCCCATGGGCTGCCCCACTGCGTCCCCTGATGTGGCGCTGTCCCCAGCTCTGCATGGTGTCCCTGAGCCTCTTCCGGACCCTGCTCAGCCTCAACTGTGAGGACGTGATGCTGCAGCTGGTGCTCAGGTACCCCTGGCCTGCCACCACAGGCGTGCCCCCAACACGTGTCCCCCCCATGTGTGTTCCCCCCAACACGTGTGCCCCCCATGTGTGTTCCCCCCAACACGTGTGCCCCCCATGTGTGTCCCCCCCACACACGCGTCCCCTGACGTGTCCCCCCCCCAGGTACCTGCTGCCCTGCAGCCACCTCATGCTGAGCCAGAAGCGGGCCGTCAGAGACCTGGACATCTACGGCAGGACGGCCGCCAAGTTCCTGTCCCTCATCCCCCAGTGCTGCCAGCCCCAGAGCCCGCCCTTGCCCCACCGCGACCAGGAACCGGCTGCCTGGAGCAGGGGTACGGAGCCAGTGTCCCTGTGTCCCCTGGTCACCCATAGCCCATCCCTCTGTGCCCTGGTCACCCCATGGCCTAGCCCCGTGTCCCTCGGGCTGCCGGGTCGAGCCATATCCATATCCCAGCCCTGAGCTGCCTTGGTGCTGTCCCCGTGTCCCTCGGGCTGCTGGGTCAAGCTCTATTCCCATGCCGAGCCCAGTTCCTTGGGCTGCCCGCTCAGCCCCAGTCCCAGCCCTGAGCCCCCGCTGCCCTCCCCGCAGGTCCTGGCAGCCCCAGCACGGACGCAGCAGCGGCGCCGAAGCCGTCCACCCCGTCCCGCCTCTCCTTCTTCATGCGGCAGCACAACGCGGCGAGCGACGGCAGCGGCGCTGCCCCGTGCTCTCCCGGCACGGCCTCGGGCAGCCCTGGGCACCGCGCTGGGAGGTGGGACGAGGTCTCGGAGCTGGACGGGAATTACCTGGAGTACCTGCGGGACGCGCGGCACAGCATCGACCGCTGCGCCTGGGCCTGCCGCGTGTGGTCAGCGCCCTACGATGGCGAGGAGCCGCGGGGCGATGGGGACGGGCTCCCCACGGACACCGCTGCCCCACGGCCCCCGTCCCCACGGACAAAGAAACGGGGTTTGCCGGAGGGCCCCCCCGCTGGTGGCGCCGGTGACACCGGCACGGGCGGGCCCAGCCCCGAGCGCCGGGAGGCAGGGCCGGTGCTGAACGGGACGCACGCGCCGGCGGCTCCGGGCCGGCCCGAGGCTGATGTGGTGCTGAAGAAAGTTCGGCGGCGGCAGCGGGAGGACGAGGAGGAGGAGGAGGAGGAGGAGGAGGAGGCCTGGGGCGATGGGAGGCCCCGGGCGCGGGAGCCGCTGCCCGCCGTGGACTCGGTGCTGGACGAGCTCTTGGCCAACGCGCCCGCGGAGCCCAACGGCGGCACCATCGAGGCCTTCACCGAGGAGCTGCAGCGGCTCGAGGCCAGGATGAAGAATGGCAGCGATGGGGACGAGGGGGACACCGAGCCCCAGGATCCCCCCAAGGTGCCGCATGAGGAGGAGGAGGATGAGGAGGAGGAGGAGACCTTCACCAGCTTCACCAGCCCCCCCCCGCGGCCACCGGACCCGCTGGCCCAAGCAGTGGCTTCCCCCCCGCGAGCTGTGGGGCCGCCCCCCAACCAGCCCTTCACAGGTGAGGCCGTGGGGCGGTGGGGCTGCCCCATAACCAGCCCCTCACTGGTGGGATGGGGATACGAGGCTGCCCCAGATCAGCCCTGGGATATGGGGTTGTACCCAGGGGTCACAGCGGCCCTGCATAGGTGGGATGTGGGTGTGTGGAGCTGACCCCAGCCAGCCATTCACATGGGGGGTCCCACTGCCTCGCGGTGGTGCCGGTGGCTCCGGTGCCGGTGCCGGCTGAGCCGCCGCTGCCGGCGCAGGTCCCTTCGTGTCGGCGCTGCTGGCCAAGCTGGAGAACATGCCCCACAACTCGCTGTACGTGAACGTGCTGCTCACGGGGCTCGTGGCCCAGCTCGCCTGCTACCCCCAGCCCCTGCTCCGCTCCTTCCTGCTCAACACCAACATGGTTTTCCAGCCCAGCGTCAAGTCCCTGCTGCAGGTACCGGCGCAGGGGGCCCTGCGGGGGGCCCAGGTGCGGGTCCCAGCCCCTCCCGCACCCCCTGCTCCCGCCGCAGGTCCTGGGCTCTGTGAAGAACAAGATCGAGGCGTTCGCGGCCACGCAGGAGGATTTCCCGGTGCTGCTCTTCAAGGCCAAGAAATACCTGATCGGGAGGCTCGAGGGCACCGAGGGCTCCGGCTCCGGCTCGGGCTCGGGGACTCCCCCGCGGCGCAGCGAGACCCCGGGTGAGGACACGGGATGGGCATGGGAGACACGGGATGGGGATACGGGATGGGGACACTGAGGGGACACGGGATGGGGATGGGAGACACGGGATGGGGATACGGGATGGGGACACTGAGGGGACAGGGCACTGAGGGACATGGGATGGGGATACGGGATGGGGCCTGAGGGACATGGGTGGGGATACAGGGGGGGTACAGGATGGGGCACTGAGGGGACACGGGATGGGCATGGGAGACACGGGATGGGGATACAGGATGGGGGCACTGAGGGGACACGGGATGGGGATGGGAGACACGGGATGGGGATACGGGATGGGGAGACTGAGGGGACATGGGATGGGGATACAGGATGGGGACACTGATGGGACATGGGATGGGGATACGGGATGGGGACCCTGACGGGACATGGGGTGGGGGTCGGGATGGGGCATGAGACAGGGATGGGGTCATGGGGACACTGAGGGGACATGGGATGGGGATACAGGATGGGGACACTGAGGGGACATGGGATGGGGATACAGGATGGGGACACTGAGGGGACATGGGATGGGGATACAGGGTGGGGATACAGGATGGGGACACTGATGGGACACGGGATGGGGATGGGAGACATGGGATGGGGATACAGGATGGGGACACTGATGGGACACGGGATGGGGATGGGAGACATGGGATGGGGATACAGGATGGGGACACTGATGGGACACGGGATGGGGATACGGGATGGGGATATGGGATGGGGACACTGATGGGACATGGGATGGGGACAGGGGATGGGGACACTGATGGGACATGGGGTGGGGGTACAGGATGGGGACACTGATGGGATATGGGATGGGGATACAGGATGGGGACCCTGAAGGGACACAGGATGGGGATACAGGATGGGGATATGGGATGGGGACACTGATGGGACATGGGAAAGGGATATGGCTGGGGATATGAGATGGGGACATGGGAAAGGGATATGGATGGGGATATGAGAGGGGGACATGGGAAAGGGATATGGATGGGGATATGAGAGGGGGACATGGGAAAGGGATATGGATGGGGATATGAGAGGGGGACATGGTATGGGGACCCTGAGGGGACACAGGATGGGGATATAGGATGGGGGCACTGATGGGACATGGGGTGGGAACATGGGATGGGGATGTTGGGTGGGAGACACGGTATAGGGGAATGTGGGATGGGGATATATGAGGTGGGGACATGGGATAGGGATGGAGACATGGGATAGGGATGTGAGAGATGGGATGGGGGGATATGAGAGGGGGCCATGGGAAAGGGATAGGGATGGAGACATGGGATGGGGATGTGAGAGATGGGATGGGGGGATATGAGATGGGGCCATGGGAAAGGGATGTGGGATGGAGACATGGGATGGGGATGTGAGAGATGGGATGGGGGGATATGAGATGGGGCCATGGGAAAGGGATATGGGATGGAGACATGGGATGGGGATGTGAAACATGGGATGGGGGATATGAGCCGGGGCCATGGTGTTGTAGAGGGGCTGGGCCCTGGGTGGGTCCCTGCCGTGGGTCAGGGGGTGCCGGGGGGGTCTGGGTGCTCGGGGCGCTGCCTCCCACGCTGTGGGGGTGCCCGTGCCTCCCCCTGACTGTCGGCCCCAGCCCGCAGCCGGCGGCCGTCGCTGGGGGAGCTGCTCCTGCGGCCCAGCTCCAGCCCCACGCGGCTGCGCCTGGGCCCGGCACCGGGGCCGCGGGCCGGGGGGGGCGCGGGGGGCCCGTGGCCGTGGGGAGAGCGGCAGAGCCCGGCGCTGCGCGTGCGGAACGGGGTCTACAGCGCCGTCATCTTCAGCGAGTTCCTCAAGGAGCTGGCGGCCATCGCGCAGGCTCACGCCGTCACCTCGCCCTTCCTGTGCCAGCCCCCCGAGAGCGAGCCCCCCCTCTGACCCCTGCGCCGGGCAGGACCCTGGCCCCCTCCAGGGGTGGCTGCAGCCCCGGCGCCCACCAAGTGCTTGGGGGGGGTGTGGGGCGGGTGCATGGGGGGGCTCTGGGGATCAGCCCCAGCTGCAATAAAGGGGCTGGTTGGTTGTTGAGGCTGCGTCTGCTGCTGCCTGCACTGGGGGACACAGCAATGGGGGTGCAGATGGGGCACACACAGTGGGGTGCACAGGGGGGTATCACATAGGTGTGGGGGGGGGGTGTGATGCAGGGCAGGGTGGTACCGAGGTGCAGAGGGACTGCCTGGGTGCAGAAACGCCCTCCGAGGAGGATGAGGATGTTCATGATGTTCCCCCACACCATGTGCTGGGCTCCCCCCACCAGGGACAGGGTTGGGAGCAGCAGCAGGAGGTGAGGGACGGGGCAGGACCCTGGGTCTCGATCCCATCAGAGCTGCTTGGATGCTCCACATGGCACCCTTTGATGTGGTGGAGCACACGGGGTTGGGATGGCAGGAGCTGCCCGAGGGCAGGATGGTGACTGGAAGCCAGAGGCAGTGCATGAGGATCCCTTGTCCATGTGGATCCAAGCCCTGGTTCTCCACGGGGCTGGTTTCACACATGGACCCAGAAGCCTTCATGGTGACACCTTCTGTGGACACCCCCCAGCCCTTCTGGTGACACCTTGTGTCCCTCACACCCTTATGAGGGACAGCAGAGAGCGGCCTCCAAGAGGTCTCCCCATTGCTCTTATGGCCACAGCACCTTTTCCCAACCTTCCCAGTGGGAACATCTCTGCTCCGGTCTGCTCCACTGCATCAAGGCCCAGTTCCGCCTCCCCAAGGAGGACATGAGCCTCCTGGTGCCCCAACCTGGAAAACCAGGAGTGGGTTTGCTGGGATCCCGTCTGGGTGATGGGAATGTAAGGACCTATCAGCTGCTGCAATGAAGCCTCTGCAGCCATCCGCAGCACTTGGAATCAATGTCATTTGGATTGGGAAGGACCTTGAAGCCCATCCAGCTCCAACCCCTGCCCCGGGCAGGGACCCCTTCCCCTGGAGCAGCTTGCTCCAAGCCCCTGTGTCCAACCTGGAGCTCTCCTCCAGCCCCACTCCATGGCTCTCTGAGGGCTCCCCTGCTCCCCCCATGCTGCTCCCCCCGGCACCAGCACACACAGGGACCTTTCCATCCCGTTTATTTCTGCAGCCGCTGCCTCAGAACTTCTGGAACTGCTTCTTGGTGCCCGCAGCTTTGGTGACCTTGAGCACGTTGAAGCGCACGGTCTTGCTCAGGGGCCGGCACTCGCCCACCGTCACGATGTCCCCGATCTGCACGTCCCTGCACACACATTCCCCCTGCACAGTCTGCTCCCGGCTCCCACTGCCCAGTGCCCCCAGTGACGTGCACCAGAAGCCACCTCAGATGAAGGTCTGAAGTGAGCTGGTCTGGTTTTGGAGCCATTCCCCCCATGGAGGCCATCGCTCCCCACTGGGCTGAGGCTCGAGCATGGAAGGGAAGCCCTCAGTGATGGGGAGAGTCCCTCCTGGTCACACAGGGGTGCCTGGAGAATGCTCAAACCCCTTCTGTAGGTGGACAAGGGGGGCTGTAACACCAGGTCAGGCCGTTCTGGAAGCCCAACTCTGCATAACGGGCTCAGGACTTGAGCAGTGGACAAAAGCCACCAGCTCTGAGCCTGTCCGCACCCTTCAGTGAGGACCACAGGATCATCATGGAATGGTTTGGGTTGAAGGGACGTTAAAGCTCCTCCAGTTCCGACCACTGCCAGGGCAGGGACCCCTTCCACTGGAGCAGCTTGCTCCAAGCCCCTGTGTCCAACCTGGCCTTGAGCACTGCCAGGGATGGGGCAGCCACAGCTTCTCTGGGCACCCTGTGCCAGTCCCACCACCCTCGCGCTGAAGAACTTCCTGACTCCCCACTAACGCCTCCTTGGGCAGGTTAAAGTCACCCCCTTGTTATCTGTGGCCTGATCAGAACCTGCCTCTGGTTCAGCAGTTGCCACTGGCGTTGTCAGCAGGCCCGTGCTGGGGGGCTCTGAAGACCATCGTGAGGTTGGACATCACCACCAGAGGCAGGTTCTGGGTCAGACGTGGCCATGGAGCCACGTGGAGGTGGGCACTCACTGGGGTTCCACACCAGGGGTGGGCTCAGCGCTGGTGCCAGGCAGTGGTCAGCAGTGTAGGGACAGTCTGGTGCCCCCCAACCCCCCTGGGGCAGCAGGTACCTGAAGCAGGGCGAGAGGTGCACGGACATGTTCTTGTGGCGCTTCTCGAAGCGGTTGTACTTGCGGATGTAGTGCAGGTAATCCCTGCGGATCACGATGGTGCGCTGCATCTTCATCTTGGTCACCACCCCTGGGACAAGAGGGACACAGCGGTTACACACTCATGGAGTGGGATGGGTTGAAGGGACCTTAAAGCTCCTCCAACCCCTGCCACCGGCAGGGACCCCTTCCATGGAGCAGCTTGCTCCAAGCCCCTGTGTCCAACCTGGCCTTGAGCACTGCCAGGGATGGGGCAGCCACAGCTTCTCTGGGCACCCTGTGCCAGCGCCTCAGCACCCTCACAGGGAAGAGCTTCTGCCTAAGAGCTCAGCTCAGTCTCCCCTCGGGCAGGTTCAAGCCATTCCCCTTGGCCTGGCCCTTGTCCCAAGCCCCTCTCCAGGTTCCCTGCAGCCCCTTTAGGCACTGGAGCTGCTCTCAGCTCTCCCCTTCAGGAGCCTTCTCTTCTCCAGGCTGCCCCAGCCCAGCTCCAGAGCAGAGCTGCTCCAGCCCTCGCAGGAGCTCTATGAATCAGCAGGATGAGGATAACCCAAGGCTCTCAGCACCCACCAGTTTCTCCTCCCTCACCTCCAGCACAAGCTCTGGCAGATCCCTTGGGGGCTCTGAAGATCTTTGCCACAATGGACAGGGCTCTCCTGCTCCTCGCCCCCAGGCTCCAAACTTCACATTTGATTCTAACCCACATCGTTTCTCCCTAAGCCCCTCTAAGCAGAGCCTGACGTGCTTCCTCACACCCGCACTGCCTGTTCCCAACATCTGCCCAGGCAGGGCAGCAGCACCATGGCTGGGTCCTCGGGCTGGGCATCAGCAAAGCCACATGGCACTGTCAGCAGAGCCCCTTCACCAGGGGGCTTGGAAGACCATCGTGAGAGAAAGACATCACTTGCAGCCCGAGGACCTCACTGGGGCTGCCAGGAGCTCCAGAACAGAGCGTGAGCACCCATGGGTGCTGCTCCTCCAGGAACCAGCACTCACCCGAGAGGATGCGGCCACGGATGGACACGTTGCCCGTGAAGGGGCACTTCTTGTCAATGTAGGTGCCTTCAATGGCCTGCAGAGAGAGGAGGCAGCAGATGGAGGAGATACACCTCCGGGACCATGTGTGCTCAGTGCCGGGGGGCGAGGGCACCCATGGTCAACGTGAAGGTGACACCAAGTTGGGTGGGAGCCTTGAGCTGCAGGAGGGGAGGAGGCTCCAGAGGGGTCTGGGTCCGTGGAATGAGGCAATGGGATGAGGCTGAACCAGGCTCAGTGCTGGGAGCTGCCCTCGTGCTACACCCCCCCCCATGGAGCACTCCAGGCCTGGGGCAGCCGGGCCCGGCGGTGCCCCTGGGGATGGGGTCCGGGGGTGGTGGGACCCGCCCTGCCCCACGTCACCTCCTTGGGGGTCTTGAAGCCGAGGCCGATGTTCTTGTAGTACCGGGGCAGCTTCTCCTTGCCGCCCTCGCCCAGCAGCACCCGCTTCTTGTTCTGGAAGATGGTGGGCTGCTTCTGGTACGCGCGCTCCGTCTGCGGGGAACGGGAACGGTCACGGCGGGCACCGGGAACGGCACCGGGATCCTGACCCCAACGCCGGGAACGGCACCGGGATCCTCACCCTGACCCCAGAGGATCCGGGCCCCATCCCCACGGAGTCACCACCCCCGCCCCACCGCGGCGCTCAGACAACTCCCGCCGCCCGTCTCCGAGCCGCAACCGCCCCGTGCCGAGGCCGAGCGGGGGCCCCGCTGTGTCCCGGAGCGGGCCCTGGGGGAGGCCCCGCTCAGTCCCCGGCCGGCGGCACCGCCACTCCCTCACCTGCGTGTCCGCCATCTTGGACCGCGCGGCGAAAAGGAGGCCTAGGCCTTCCCGCGGGGTCTTTTATCGGGGAAGGCGCCGGAAGTGGCGGTGACGGGCGCAGGCGGTGACGTCGCTTCCGGCGCAGCGCTGAGAGCCGGGCTTTGGGGGAAGGAGCCTCCGGCAGCCATGGGGGCAGGCGGGGTCTCCCCTTCCAGAGCCCGCCGGGGATGCCCCGTTCCTGGCAGGGTCGGGTCAGGTCGTTCCAGCCCCTCCGGACGCTCCTCACCTCTCCCTTTAACCGGTCTGATCCCAGGAACAGGTCCCGGTTTCCGTCCCCCCCCCAGGACAGCAGCACCGGCCCGCCCCAGGGAAGGTCCTTCCTGCCCTGGATGCCGGTGAGACCCCAGCCCCGACCCCAGCCCGGGTCTGTGCTGGGATTGCCACGACCCAGGGGCAGGACCTTGCCTTTGGCCTGAGGGCTGAGCTCCAGGAGGCTCCCACCTCTGCAGCCTGTCCCGGTCCCTCATCGGGGGGGTGTCACGGTACCGCCTGCTCCACCTCACGGAGCCTGCGCTTGCATCGTTTCATTTGGTGCTAGGATGGAAAATAAAGCATTTGTTCACGGTCTTGTGTATTCAGACTCTGCTGCTGCTGCACTGATGGATGTTCCCCATGTTGGGTGCAGGCAAAGTGTGTTCAGATCATCTCATACATGGGGATAAAAGACATCCTGAACATCAGAGATCAGAGAATCATGGAATGGGTTGGGATGAAGGGAGCTTAAAGCTCCTTCAGTTCCAACCCCAAGCACAGTCAGGGACCCCTTCCACTGGAGCAGCTTGCTCCAAGCCCCTGTGTCCAACCTGGCCTTGAGCACTGCCAGGGATGGGGCAGCCACAGCTTCTCTGGGCACCCTGTGCCAGCGCCTCAGCACCCTCACAGGGAAGAGCTTCTGCCTAAGAGCTCAGCTCAGTCTCCCCTCGGGCAGGTTCAAGCCATTCCCCTTGGCCTGGCCCTACAGGCCCTTGTCCCAAGCCCCTCTCCAGGTTCCCTGCAGCCCCTTTAGGCACTGGAGCTGCTCTCAGGTCTCCCCTTCAGGAGCCTTCTCTTCTCCAGGCTGGAGCGTGGCCCTTTGAGCCCTGCCTGTGCTCAGGGACTGCTGCCTCAGTGGGGATGGAGCAAAGCATCTTGGAATGCAAATGCCAGGAGCAGGAATGCTGCGGCCGGGCGGGAGGTGTTAATGCTGTTAATGGTTAATGCATGGAGCATTTAAAACACCACAAGGCACAGGGCTGATGTCCCACTGGGATTCGAGAGTGGGAGAGTTGTGCCCGCAGCAGCTGGGGCTCAGGTTCCTCCTTCCTCCTTGGGCTGCTCCTCGGTGAGTTCTTTTCCATCCAACCCCATCTGGGGCGATGCCTCCTCCTTTGGGACGAGTGAAAGGGAATAGAGGAGCTTGTGGGGGGATGTTTCCATATCCCGGGAAGTGCAGGTGAAGGCCTCGTTGATCTGCTCTAGTGCAAGGTGTCCCTGCCCATGGCAGAGGCTGCAGCTGGATGGGCTTTAAGGTCCCTTCAACCCAAAGCAGGCTGGGATCCTATGGAAAGGCAGGCATCTCCCGGGGGGAGAGTTGCTCCAGGTCAATCAGGAAGTGTGGGCATGGGAAGGAATTGCAGCCCTGCATTCTCCTTTCCCTCTCGGAGTTTGTGCTTCTGTGATCCCTGTGGACGGGGAGAGGAACAAAAAGCACTTTGTGTTGTCTGCAATGAGGTGGACGTGTTTATACAGGTGGGAACATGGGGAGTAACGTGTCCAGTGTAGGATCATGGGAGCATGGGATAATGAGGGGGGAAAGAACGTTGAGGTCATCCAAGCCCAGAGGGCTCTGGGGTGGGCACAGCCTTCAGAGGTGGGGGTGCAATGGGAGCCACGTTCCAGACCCTTCTCAGTGCTGGCCCCGGCGCAGCTTCCATTCCTACCCTGAAGGTTCCTACAAGGAGCCCTCGGAGGTGACCTGGTCACTGACCTGAACAGAGGCACCGCTGTCCATGGAGGCATGGAATGCACTGGGGTGAAGGGAGCTTAAAGCTCCTCCATTCCCAACCCCTGCCACGGGCAGGGACCCCTTCCACTGGAGCAGCTTGCTCCAAGCCCCTGTGTCCAACCTGGCCTTGAGCACTGCCAGGGATGGGGCAGCCACAGCTTCTCTGGGCACCCTGTGCCAGCGCCTCAGCACCCTCACAGGGAAGAGCTGCCTAAGAGCTCAGCTCAGTCTCCCCTCTTTGACTCCTTTCACTTTGAGAAGCCTTTTATGGCAGGGGAGATGGGGAGATGGGGAGCACCTGGCCTGGTTTGTGGGGCAAATGGAGGCACAGGGAAGATCCTTTCCTTACAGACAGTTTGTAGGATTGATAGGATCAAACGAGTGGATTTCTTTGTGCAGCAGTGAATCAGTCCTCTGGCCTTCAGGAATGGCTCAGGATGGAAGGTGAATGGACATTGAAGACTATGTCTGTGTAATGGGCTGAGACCAGGCTCTCCAGGCCTCAGCTGTCCCTTCTCTTGCACAGAGCTGGCCCTGAGCCCGGCAGCGCCATGTACGAGCTCAACGAGAGCAGCTTTGACCCAATCACCTTTGTGCTGACGGGCATCCCAGGCATGGAGGAGTGCCACGTCTGGATCTCCGTCCCCTTCTGCCTCATGTACATCACGGCGCTGGTCAGCAACGGGGTCCTGCTCTGCGTCATCGCCACGGACAGGAGCCTGCATGAGCCCATGTACCTGTTCCTGGCCATGCTGGCCGTTGCCGACCTCATGCTCTCCACCGCCACCGTGCCCAAAATGCTGGCGATCTTCTGGTTCAGCGCGCGGGAGATCTCCTTCGACGCCTGCGTCACGCAGATGTTCTTCACCCACTTCAGCTTCATCGTGGAGTCCTCGGTGCTGCTGGCCATGGCCTTCGACCGCTACGTGGCCGTGTGCCACCCGCTGCGCTACGCGGCCACCCTCACGCCCTCGCTCATCGGGAAGATGGCCGTGACCGCGGTGATCCGCGCCTTCTGCATCATGTTCCCCCCCATCTTCCTCCTCAAGCGGCTGCCCTACTGTGGGCACAACGTCATGCCCCACACGTACTGCGAGCACATGGGCATCGCGCGCCTCGCCTGCGCCGACATCAGGCCCAACGTCTGGTACGGGCTGACCACGGCCCTGCTCTCCTCGGGGCTGGACGTGGTGCTCATTGCCGTGTCCTACGTGCTCATCCTCAGGGCCGTGTTCCGCCTCCCGTCCCCCGAGGCGCGCGTCAAGGCCCTGAGCACCTGCGGCTCCCACCTCTGCGTCATCCTCATGTTCTACGTGCCCGCCTTCTTCTCCTTCCTCACGCACCGCTTCGGCCACCACATCCCCAGCCACGTCCACATCCTCCTGGCCAACCTCTACGTCGTGGTCCCGCCCATGCTCAACCCCATCGTGTACGGGGTGAGGACGCGGCAGATCCGGGAGCGCGTCGCCCGCCTCTTCTGCCCCGCGGGGAGCTGCCCCTGTCCTGGCTGGGGGAGGAGGTGCTGAGCGCTGCTGGAGGAGCAGAGGATGCTCAAGAGGAGCTGAGGGTGGTAGGAGCTTGGGAACGTGGGCTTGGCTCATCGGCCCCTTCGCTGCTCCTGGGTTCCCCTGGAGATGCTTCCTCTGATGGGTCCATGCAGCAGAGACCGGGCAGGGTCCAGCCGGGTGCACCGAGGCTCTTGGATCTGCTGAGCTCCCACCACTGCTGCTGCTGGGCTTTGCTGTCCTGCAGCTTCCTGCCTCTTCCTTCGCCTGTCACCTCAGTGCCTGGATGGGGAACACCTCATGGGAGCCTGGCTCATGAACCAGAGCCGTGGCACAGGGGATGCTCTGTCCTTCTGTCTGCATGGGTGCAGGTTCCGCTGCTGGTGTGTACGTGCTCAAGAGCCCCGGCAGGTCAGGAACGGGTTTCTTGTCCTGTGGAACGGATCCCCCAAACCACAGTGTCCAGAGCTCAGCTCAAGCCTCTCGAGTGTGAGCAAAGGGACAAGGTCTGCACCACAGGGGATTGCGGCAGCGCTGTGCTCAGTGTTGAGCTCTGCTCCTCCTCAAGATCCGTCTCTGCCCATGTGTCTGGTATGGGGTGTGCCATCACCCTCCGCTTTGTTGCTCCAGCACCAAAACAGCTTCCCTGAGCTCAGTTCCTTGTTCTCTCCTTGATGGATGTACCAGCAGCATCAGTAACCTCCCCTCTGCGGTCAGTGACAACCTGCCGCAGACATGGAGAGGGAGCACTGAGGTACGGCAGGAGGAGCAGCAGGGACAGCTCTGGGCATCTCCATAGGGTCTGAGTTTAACATCATCGTCAATGTGAGCAGCGAGGAGCAGCTTTTCCTCACGTCTCTCCCCAGCAGTGCTCTCCATGCAGACCAAAGCCTCTGCTTTGATGGACCTCACGAGTGAGCAGGGCAGCAGGGCTCTCGCCTCGGTGCACTGAGCACTGCTGGAGGGCCCCATGCACCTTGCTCCATGCTCAGGAGGACCTCTGGGAGCAGAGGCAGCTCTGGAGACCTCAGGGGACATTGCCAGGGTTCCAGGTGGAAGGGGGGTGAGCTCTGCACCCCCTCATGGTGGGGTTTGGTGCATGCTTAGGACATGGAGGACAATGGAGACACTGACAGCAGCAGCCATGGACCTGTCAGGAGGCTTCAGGTTCCTGCAGGCTGGGCTGGACCAGAGCTCCTCAAGACCATGAAAGAGCCGCAGCACCCTCCCACCTGCCCACCTCCCATCGCCAGAGCAGAGGTTGTTCTGTCTCGTGCTCTGCATGGCATTGACTTGGGCAGCATGTGCTTGATGGGACCTGCTGGTCTTCTGGTCTGCAGCACCCTCCCACCTGCCCACCTCCCATCGCCAGAGCAGAGCTTGTTCTGCCTCATGCTCCCCATGGCATTGACTTGGGCAGCATGTGCTTGATGGGACCTGCTGGTCTTCTGGTCTGCAGCACCCTCCCACCTGCCCACCTCCCATCGCCAGAGCAGAGGTTGTTCTGTCTTGTGCTCCGCATGGCATTGACTTGGGCAGCATGTGCTTGATGGGACCTGCTGGTCTCCTGGTCTGCAGCACCCTCCCACCTGCCCACCTCCCATCGCCAGAGCACAGAGCTTGTTCTGTCTCGTGCTCCCCATGGCATTGACTTGGGCAGCATGTGCTTGATGGGACCTGCTGGTCTTCTGGTCTGCAGCACCCTCCCACCTGCCCACCTCCCATTGCCAGAGCACAGAGCTTGTTCTGTCTCATGCTCTGCATGGCACTGACTTGGGCAGCGTGTGCTTGATGGGACCTGCTGGTCTCGTCCTGACAGCACAGTGCTGATGGCCATGCTGCTCCATAAAGGTGGTGGGACACTGGAATGGGTTGAAGGGAGAAGCTGTGGCTGCCCCATCCCTGGCAGTGCTCAAGGCCAGGTTGGACACAGGGGTTGGAGCAAGCTGCTCCAGTGGAAGGGGTCCCTGCCCGTGGCAGGGGTTGGGGCTGGAGGAGCTTTAAGGTCCCTTCCAACCCAACCCAGTCTGATTCTGTGATGTGATGAGCTGGTGGCTCTGGGCCCGAGTGCCCTTTCTGGGGCTGGTTCTAACCCAGGATGTGTTTTAGCCTCAGACGGTTGGGGAGGAGCAGTCTAACACCAGTGGTGGTGTTGGAGGGGTTGGACCTGCTCATGGCTGAGCTGTGCCTGTGCCGGCTCCTGGCCTCTGGGCTGGGGTTTGAGCAGAGCCTGGAGGAGAGACACAAAGACAAGGTCTTGATGTGCTGCAGGAAGAGCCTGAGCCATGAGGGCTGCAGAGAGCTCCGAGGCGCCGTCACTGCCGGTGGGAGCCGCAGGAGAGAGCCTCTGATGCTCAGGATCGCTGTGGTGCCCTGGAGGAGGCGTCGGAGGGAAGGGAGATGAAGGCAGAGGTTCTGCTTAGAACTAAGAGCCTTGTTTTGCACAGTGCCGGTAATGAAGAGCTCTGAAGAGCTCCAGAGAGCAGCAGCAGCTTCTCCAGCAGTGACTGCACCCGCAGGCACCTTGAAGCCCACGTGGAGAGTGGAAGTTCCCGGGTACGGAGCTGTTTTCTCAGTGGGACCATTGGCTTCCATGGTGGTGCAGCAGCACAGAGAGCTCCAGGTGCCTGTCTGGCCTCCAGCTCCGCACGTGCACGTGGTGCAGGTGATAACTGAGGCTGGTGCTGAGGTGCTCCGCACGTGCACGTGGTGCAGGTGATAACTGAGGCTGCTCCTGAGGTGCTCTGTACATGCACGTGGTGCAGGTGATAACTGAGGCTGCTCCTGAGGTGCTCTGTACATGCACGTGGTGCAGGTGATAACTGAGGCTGGTCCTGAGGTGCTCTGTACATGCACGTGGTGCAGGTGATAACTGAGGCTGCTCCTGAGGTGCTCTGTACATGCACGTGGTGCAGGTGATAACTGAGGCTGCTCCTGAGGTGCTCTGTACATGCACGTGGTGCAGGTGATAACTGAGGCTGGTCCTGAGGTGCTCTGTACATGCACGTGGTGCAGGTGATAACTGAGGCTGGTGCTGAGGTGCTCTGTACATGCACGTGGTGCAGGTGATAACTGAGGCTGGTCCTGAGGTGCTCTGCACGTGCACGTGGTGCAGGTGATAACTGAGGCTGGTCCTGAGGTGCTCTGTACATGCACGTGGTGCAGGTGATAACTGAGGCTGGTCCTGAGCTGCTCCGCACGTGCACGTGGTGCAGGTGATGACTGAGGCTGGTCCTGAGGTGCTCTGTACATGCACGTGGTGCAGGTGATAACTGAGGCTGCTCCTGAGGTGCTCTGTACATGCACGTGGTGCAGGTGATAACTGAGGCTGGTCCTGAGGTGCTCTGTACATGCACGTGGTGCAGGTGATAACTGAGGCTGCTCCTGAGGTGCTCTGTACATGCACGTGGTGCAGGTGATAACTGAGGCTGCTCCTGAGGTGCTCTGTACATGCACGTGGTGCAGGTGATAACTGAGGCTGCTCCTGAGGTGCTCTGTACATGCACGTGGTGCAGGTGATAACTGAGGCTGCTCCTGAGGTGCTCTGTACATGCACGTGGTGCAGGTGATAACTGAGGCTGGTCCTGAGGTGCTCTGTACGTGCACGTGGTGCAGGTGATAACTGAGGCTGCTCCTGAGGTGCTCTGTACATGCACGTGGTGCAGGTGATAACTGAGGCTGGTCCTGAGGTGCTCTGCACGTGCACGTGGTGCAGGTGATAACTGAGGCTGGTCCTGAGGTGCTCTGCACGTGCACGTGGTGCAGGTGATAACTGAGGCTGGTCCTGAGGTGCTCTGCACGTGCACGTGGTGCAGGTGATAACTGAGGCTGGTCCTGAGGTGCTCTGTACATGCACGTGGTGCAGGTGATAACTGAGGCTGGTCCTGAGGTGCTCTGCACGTGCACGTGGTGCAGGTGATAACTGAGGCTGCTCCTGAGGTGCTCTGTACGTGCACGTGGTGCAGGTGATAACTGAGGCTGCTCCTGAGGTGCTCTGTACGTGCACGTGGTGCAGGTGATAACTGAGGCTGGTCCTGAGGTGCTCTGTACATGCACGTGGTGCAGGTGATAACTGAGGCTGCTCCTGAGGTGCTCTGTACATGCACGTGGTGCAGGTGATAACTGAGGCTGGTCCTGAGGTGCTCTGTACATGCACGTGGTGCAGGTGATAACTGAGGCTGGTCCTGAGGTGCTCTGTACATGCACGTGGTGCAGGTGATAACTGAGGCTGCTCCTGAGGTGCTCTGTACATGCACGTGGTGCAGGTGATAACTGAGGCTGCTCCTGAGGTGCTCTGTACGTGCACGTGGTGCAGGTGATAACTGAGGCTGCTCCTGAGGTGCTCTGTACATGCACGTGGTGCAGGTGATAACTGAGGCTGCTCCTAGGTGCTCTGTACATGCACGTGGTGCAGGTGATAACTGAGGCTGGTCCTGAGGTGCTCTGTACGTGCACGTGGTGCAGGTGATAACTGAGGCTGCTCCTGAGGTGCTCCGCACGTGCACGTGGTGCAGGTGATAACTGAGGCTGGTCCTGAGGTGCTCTGTACATGCACGTGGTGCAGGTGATAACTGAGGCTGCTCCTGAGGTGCTCTGTACATGCACGTGGTGCAGGTGATAACTGAGGCTGCTCCTAGGTGCTCTGCACATGCACGTGGTGCAGGTGATAACTGAGGCTGCTCCTGAGTGCTCTGTACATGCACGTGGTGCAGGTGATAACTGAGGCTGGTCCTGAGGTGCTCTGTACATGCACGTGGTGCAGGTGATAACTGAGGCTGGTCCTGAGGTGCTCTGCACGTGCACGTGGTGCAGGTGATAACTGAGGCTGGTCCTGAGGTGCTCTGCACATGCACGTGGTGCAGGTGATAACTGAGGCTGGTCCTGAGGTGCCCCTGATGATTCTCACTGGAAGGGCTCTTCAGCCAGGGCAGGTGCTTCTGGCACTCTGGGGCCAGACCCATCACCTCCTCTTAGTGCTGGGTGCTGAGGCCCATTGGCAGCCGCAGTACTTGTCCTTCCTTGTCCCCATCGCTCTGCCCCGATGTGTTCCCCTTCCCATCACTTACGGTGATGCCACTGGAGGAGACCAGTCCCTGTTTCCTCTGCTCTGGATCCTGACCCCATGGTCACTGTGGCCGAGGCCACAAACTGTCGGGTCCAGCAGAGCCCCCGTTGCCTCCTGGCTCCTTCCTCCCCTCTTGGCTCCACAGCAGGGGCTTGGACCTGAACCACTCTGGGATTCCATGATTCCGGGAGCCAGGCTCAGCAGGACCAGGGCAGAAACAAACAGGAACAAGTCCCTGACTTGTGCTTACATTTAAAATGGGTCTGCAGAGAAATTCAAGGAGGCTCCATTTGGCATCAGCTCCATTTGGCATCAGCTCCTTTTGGCATCAGCTCCTTTTGGCATCAGCTCCTTTTGGCATCAGCTCCAAGTGAAACAGTGGAGAAGTGAATGAGACTTGATCAACAAAGAGTGGAAAGGGCAGGGATGGGATCAACGGCAATCAGGACCTGTTTGTGGTGCTCAGCTGCTGCAGCATCATCTCATTTCATCTCCTGCTGAGCTCCACACGTGGGTGATGAAGTTTCCTAGGGCCAGAGCACAACCCTGAGCGTTTCCTCACCTTCAGATGCTGTTAAACCTACCTCATTGTAGCAAAGCCATCAATGAATGATGAGTAAATCAGACGCTGATGGAGTTTGGGAGCTGCAGACCCTTCTCTCAGTGATTGCTCCCATCTGAGCGCTACTTCCCCATGCATTCCTGTGGGATTCAGCAGGGGTTGGTGGGCTGTGGGTGCTGGTGGATCTCTGGTTGTTGCCAGTGCTGCAGAAACCAGGATAAACCCTTCTCTCAGTGATTGCTCCCATCTCCATGCATTCCTGTGGGATTCAGCAGGGGTTGGTGGGCTGTGGGTGCTGATGGATCTCTGGTTGTTGCCAGTGCTGCAGACACCAGGATAAACCCTTCTCTCAGTGATTGCTCCCATCTCCATACGTTCCTGTGGGATTCAGCAGGGGTTGGTGGGCTGTGGGTGCTGATGGATCTCTGGTTGTTGCCAGTGCTGCAGAAACCAGGATAAAATCGATGCTGCTGAGGTTTGTGGATGGTGCAAAGAGAATCGGACAGAGGCGGAGGCCAAGTCCTGCTCCTCGAAGGGGCTGGGCCAGGGATGAGGGCTCCGGTGGAGGGGGCTCCACAGATGCTCAGAGAACCAAGGGAAGGAGCATTTGGAGGGAGCACTTTGGATGATGCTCGGCCCAGGGGCCAATGGGAGGTCCCAGCTGGGCCACAGGGAGCCTATGGGAAACAGCAGTGCTCTGATCCCACTGAGCTCAGCTGGCCTTGGTTCTCGGTCCTCTTTTGCTGTAATGAAGGCAAAGCATCCGTCAGGTGCTCTGCAGTGGTCACAGTGTCGGCTGTGCTGGGAAAGGCCGTGGAAAGAAGCTTTTGGTCCTGGGAGGTGCTGGAGGGTGAGACAAGACCCATGCAGCTTGTCCAGCCTGGAGAAGAGAAGGCTCCTGAAGGGGAGACCTGAGAGCAGCTCCAGTGCCTAAAGGGGCTGCAGGGAACCTGGAGAGGGGCTTGGGCAAGGGCCTGTAGGGCCAGGCCAAGGGGGACGGGTTGACTCCTCCTAGTGCTGGTAACCATGAGGAGCCTGCCCCAGCCCCCTGTGAGCTCAGGGGGCTCCTCACTGCGGCTCCTCTGACACCGCTCCCCCTGCAGCACCTCTGGGATCCCATTCGTTTCTCACGCTCAGGATGAGCCGAGGCAAACTGAGCCAAGTCCCCTCCTCCTCGGGAAGGGTCCCTGGAGCCCAGAGCTGCCCTGAGCCCAGCGCAGGGGGTGGGAAGGTGCCTCAAGGGCGGGCACGCTCTGGCTCCATCTCCTCTGGGTGTTCAGGTAACGTTTAACCACGGCAGAGACATAAACCCCCCCGATCCGCCGGCTGCTGCCCATTACGCACGGCCCTGCAGGTGTTAACGGCTCAGCTGGTGATTCATTGACCAGGGCACATTGACCTGGGCAGGTTGGTGCCAGACCTGGCCACTGCCACATCCCCCTGGGAGCAGAGCAGCTCCCTGGCTTTAGAACTGCCTCCTTGGCTGGAGAGCATCAGGGAAGGGTTTGGGTTGAAGGGACCTTAAAGCTCCTCCAGTTCCAACCCTGCCACAGGCAGGGACCCCTTCCACTGGAGCAGCTTGCTCCAAGCCCCTGTGTCCAACCTGGCCTTGAGCACTGCCAGGGATGGGGCAGCCACAGCTTCTCTGCGCACCCTGTGCCAGCGCCTCAGCACCCTCACAGGGAAGAGCTTCTGCCTTATCTCCAGCCTGAGCTTCCCCTGTTTCAGTCTGAACCCATCACCCCTTGTCCTATCACTGCAGTCCCTGATGAAGAGTCCATCCCCAGCATCCCTATGGCCCCCTTCAGACACTGGAAGCTGCTCTGAGGTCTCCACGCAGCTTCTCTTCCCCAGGCTCAACAGCCCCAATGTTCTCAGCCTGGCTCCATGCAGGAGCTGCCCCAGCCCCTGAGCATCCCCGTGCCCTCCCCTGGCCCCGCTCCGTGCCCTCCCTCTGTGACGTCACAGGGGTTCAGCGGCGCTGCCCTGGGCCGGGGCCGCAGTGGGGCGGGAGCAGTGGGGCAGGGCCCGGGCACTGGGCACCATCGGGCAGGGTGCGCGCTCCCGGCCCCGCTCCACCGCTGCCCCCCGTGGCCGGCACCTCCCAGCGCAGCAGAGCTCGGCCCCGCTCCCGAGACGAGCCGGCCCCCGGTCACCATGGAGCCCTCGGGCATCATCAGCGTGGTCGTGAAGACCCTCAAGCAGAAGGAGCAGTTTGAGGTGGCGCCGGACTGCACCATCCGGGAGCTCAAGGAAGCGGTGTCCAAGCGGTTCCAAACACCCCCCGAGCTGCTGGTCCTGGTCTTTGCTGGGAAGATCCTCCAGGATCAGGACACGCTGAGCCAGCACGGAGTTCGTAATGGGGTCAGCATCCATGTGGTCATCAGGTCCCAGAACAGAGCAGCAGTCAGCCTGGCAGAGCAAGGGAGAGCGACCACCCTGGTGCGGCCTCCCACCCACAGCCGTTCCGGCCTGGGAAGCATGGAAGACCTGCAGGACCCAGGCTTGATCCATCGCGACTTGTCTGAGATGCTGGCCTCCAGCCGGGAGGTCGTGGCACAGACCATGGAGGATCTCTTGTCCAGGATCCTCGCTTTGGGCCTGGAGCTGGACACCATCAGGAACAACGCGTTTCTGATGGGGTTCCTCCTCGGGGTGACAGGCGTCCATCTCCTGGGCCTGGACTCCACTGAAGTGCTGGAGCTGGTGAGCAGCATTGAGGAGCAGGATGTGTCCATGCTCAGCCTCCTCACCAAGGTGCTGCAGAGCCCCATGGTCAGTGCCGACCTCGTCAGGGACCTCATCGTGTCCAACCCGCAGCTGCAGCAGCTGGCGGAGGAGAACCCCGAGATTGGCCACATCCTCAGCGACCCGCACACCATCAGGGAGATGCTGGAGGCCGCCAGCAGCCCCGCCGCCATGCAGGAGATGATAAGGAACAATGACCTGGCCATGAACAACCTGGAGAGCATCCCTGGCGGGTACAGCGCCCTGGAGCAGCATTACCGGGAGGTCGAGGAGCCCATGCTGGACGCCATGGAGGAGCACATGGTCCCCAACCCCTTTGCTTCCCCGGAGAGCCGCCCATCGGCGAGCGGAGCGCAGCTGCCGGCGCACACCGAGAACCGGAGCCCGCTGCCCAACCCCTGGGCTCTGGAGCCCGGCAGCGCCGGCGGCACCGCAGAGCTCCCCGGCCGCAGCGCTGACAGGAGCTTGGCGGTGCCCAACAGCGGCGCGGTGCAGAGCATGGTCCGGCAGCTGGCCGGCACCCCGCGGCTCATGTGCAACCTGGGCTGCGCGCTGGCAGAGCCCGGCAGCCCCGCGCAGGCGGTGCTGGACCCGCACGCCCCCAGCGATGGGAGCTCCCCGCCGCTGGAGCAGCAGGAGCTGCCTCCGGAGCTGCAGCAGGCGGAGATCTCGGCCGTGCTGCGGAACCCCCGGGCGCTGCAGGCGCTGCTGCAGGTCCAGCTCGGCCTCCAGGCCCTCTCCGTGGAGGCTCCGGGCTTCCTGCTCAGCGTGGAGGATGCGCGGCTGGACTGGGGGCTGCAGAGCACGGACAAGTCATGGCAGTGCGCCGAGCCCGAGGACAGCAGCAGCATGGAGCTGGGTGAGGAGGGAGAGGAGGACAAGGTGGAGGTGGACGCGGAGGAGCTGCAGGGATTGTTTGAGCAGCAGATGGAGCAGCTCAGAGCCATGGGCTTCCAGGACCGGGGTGCAAACCTGCGGGCGCTGCTGGACGCGGATGGAGAGCTCCAGGCAGCAGCTGAGATACTGGCCAAGGCCCGGCAGGCAAACAAGACACCATGAGCAGCTCGTCCTCTGTGGGGGGCTGCGTCCCACCTCAGCACGCACTAAAGGCAGCAGGGTGCATGTGAAGTTGTGTGCTGCAGTGTTCTGTCCGTGACCTCATCTCCCCTTAGCTGCAGGGGTTTCCTGCATTTGACATGGTTTAGTGGGGACTGGGGTAAGGTTAGACTTGGTCATCTGAAGGCCTTTTCCAGCCCAGTTGATTCTGTGATTCAGTAGGATCACAGAGGGGTTTGGGTTGAAGGGACCTTAAAGCTCCTCCAGCTCCAACCCCTGCCACGGGCAGGGACCCCTTCCACTGGAGCAGCTTGCTCCAAGCCCCTGTGTCCAACCTGGCCTTGAGCACTGCCAGGGATGGGGCAGCCACAGCTTCTCTGGGCACCCTGTGCCAGCGCCTCAGCACCCTCACAGGGAAGAGCTTCTGCCCCAGATCCCATCCAAACCTACCCAGGGTAGCTGCTTTCCTGCTATATCTGGCCAAGAGCTTAAACATCTCTTGGGCACCGCTTTGCACAGCAACGGGCAGCATTGGGGTGATGCTTTGCCCAGAGAGGCAGCACTGGGGTGATGCTTTGCCCAGAGAGGCAGCATTGGGGTGATGCTTTGCCCAGAGAGGCAGCATTGGGATGATGCTTGGCCCAGAGAGGCAGCACTGGGGTGATGCTTCGCCCAGAGAGGCAGCACTGGGGTGATGCTTGGCCCAGAGAGGCAGCACTGGGGTGATGCTTTGCCCAGAGAGGCAGCATTGGGGTGATGCTTGGCCCAGAGAGGCAGCACTGGGGTGATGCTTTGCCCAGAGAGGCAGCACTGGGGTGATGCTTCGCCCAGAGAGGCAGCACTGGGGTGATGCTTCGCCCAGAGAGGCAGCACTGGGGTGATGCTTGGCCCAGAGAGGCAGCACTGGGGTGATGCTTTGCCCAGAGAGGCAGCATTGGGATGATGCTTGGCCCAGAGAGGCAGCACTGGGGTGATGCTTTGCCCAGAGAGGCAGCACTGGGGTGATGCTTTGCCCAGAGAGGCAGCACTGGGGTGATGCTTTGCCCAGAGAGGCAGCATTGGGGTGATGCTTTGCCCAGAGAGGCAGCACTGGGGTGATGCTTGGCCCAGAGAGGCAGCACTGGGGTGATGCTTCGCCCAGAGAGGCAGCACTGGGGTGATGCTTTGCCCAGAGAGGCAGCACTGGGGTGATGCTTGGCCCAGAGAGGCAGCACTGGGGTGATGCTTTGCCCAGAGAGGCAGCATTGGGGTGATGCTTTGCCCAGAGAGGCAGCACTGGGGTGATGCTTCGCCCAGAGAGGCAGCACTGGGGTGATGCTTCGCCCAGAGAGGCAGCACTGGGGTGATGCTTGGCCCAGAGAGGCAGCACTGGGGTGATGTTTTGCCCAGAGAGGCAGCACTGGGGTGATGCTTGGCCCAGAGAGGCAGCACTGGGGTGATGTTTTGCCCAGAGAGGCAGCATTGTGGTGATGCTTTGCCCAGAGCGGAGCTGCAGACCTGGCCCGAGGCTGCAGAGCATCACCTCGGAGCAGCCCCGTGCAGTCAGTTATGGGGCTGGTCACATTAACTGCCAGAAAACACCCTTTCATTTGAGTCACTGTAACTGAAAACAGCCCCAAAAATATGTAATGCCTTAATAGCCTAGTCTTATGAGGTGGAACCTGACAGTTCCCTGCAGGACTTTGCTTCATTTCTCATCACTCGCAGATTACGCATCGGGGCTGTGGTTTCATGAACGAATTGTGAGTAACTCCTGCCCTGTTTCCCTGTTTGAAGCTCTTGGGGACCAGGGAGCTGATGGTTGAGTCAGAACCGGCTCCAGCCACAGGTTCATCTCTAAGTTACTGTTACCTCCACAGCAAAGTGCAGTTAATCCATCATGACTTTATCATCCGTGTAATGGTGGCAGCTTAATGGTGCCATGCAAACCATGGCTGCGTCCTCCAAAGTGCCACACCATCACCTACAGGAGACCCCGGGGCTTTGCAGCCCCACGACCCGCAGTGGGTGAAGAGGAAGGCACAAAGTGTTATTTACTCTCACTGTGGGCAGCAGAGGTGGGTTCTGTGTGTGCAGCACAGGCTGGGATGTTCCCGTATGGAGCAGATCAGGGGAAGGGACCTGGGGGTGCTGGAGGACCCCAGCTCCATAGGAGTGAGTGGTGAGCAGCTGAGCAACGAAACCCCGCAGGGTGCTGGGGAGCATCCCCAAGGGCATCACCACAGGGATGAAGGAGCCCTTGTCCCACTGTGCTGGGCGCTGGTCAGGGCACCCCTGGAACATGGGGTCAGGTTGCTTTACCAGGGGGAGGGTTTTGGGGGTTACTTTCTGCCACCACCGGTTTCCCCCCATAGAGGCACCACATCTCCTGCTGCTGTGGAATAAGCCAAAGCTGCCTCCTCCATGAGAGAACACCGCTGCAGACACAACTGTGGGTGCCTTGGTTTTGCTTCCCAGTTATGGGAATACCAGAATGTCCTTCCATCACCTCCTCCTGTGTCTCACCCAGGAATACTCGGAGGTCTCTCCTTCCATTATGCTCAAGTTCCTTGGGTCATTCACCTCTCCAAAAGGCCCTTCTGTGTCTGTTCTTGAGTTCTGGAGCAAGCAAATGTGACTTCAGCCTTGGTGGGACCAAGGAACTGTTGCTTCTTAGTTCTAGTACTGTTCCTCACAGTGTCACCTCTAGGCACTGCTTGCGATGTGGACGCTTCCAGCCAGCTCTTCCTTGCTGCTGGGCTTGGGATGAAGAACACCAGTGGTGGAGGGGATCCTTCCCCTGTGCTCAGCACTGGTGAGGCCACATCTGGAATTCAGCGCTCAGTTCTGGGCTTCCCAGTACAGGAGAGACATGGACAGACTGGGCTGAGTCCAGCAAAGGGCCACCACGTTGATGAAGGGGCTGGAGCAGCTCTGCTCTGGAGCCAGGCTGAGAGAACTGGGCTGGTTCCGCCTGGAGAAGGCTCCAGGGAGATCTCATCCCCATGTCCCAGTGTTTAAAGGGGAAGGATATCAGCCATAGTTCAGAGGACAGAGCCAGGCTCTTCCCAGTGCAATGGGCACAAACTGGAACACAGGAGTTTCCCTCAGGAAGCCCTGACCTGTTTGATACTGGTGTTTACTGACATAAACCCTCCCATTCCCGATGTGTGAATGGCATTCCTGGTTTCCCATCCAGCGTGTCAGGATGCTCTGAATGTCACCTTCTCCTGGGGTGCTTTTAGTCCTTCTGCCTTGTTCTCCCTGCCTAATCCATGAACCATCTCCCAGTCCCAACACCAGGATGCTGGAGCTACACAAGACATGGCAAATAGGTGAGATAATAACATCCTAGTCTGGAATGTGCACATGGAATGCAGTAATGAAAGGCCAGCTCTTCTCTGCAAGATCAGATCTACCCCCCCAAGTTACACGACAAGACCCAACGGAATTGCTGCTCCCTTAAAGGCTCAGTAAAGACAATCGTGAATCAGTGCAGGAATGAGGAGGTTCCTTCAAACCACTCCTTGCTGCGTTTTGACAAGGGATAATTGAGAACTTTGCTTTGGAAAAGTCTGTTTTTCCAATGAGCTTTGCTTTCCCTCTCCCCTTCCTTGCTTCTGAATGGGTGAACCGTGTCCCAGGGACAATTGCAGCCCAGGCATTCCCTCTTTACTCCACCCCATCACCACACTCTTCCCATCCAGGGGGGAAGGGGGATGGCTTTGTCACAGTTTGATCCCAAGAAATCCACGTTCGCTGCAGCTCTTTCCCTGGTACCTGCCCCGTGCTCCCTCCATCAGTGCTCCCTCAGCATTCCTCAGGAGATCAGTGATCTCTCGCTCCCTTTCACTTCCCTCGCTGGAGCCATCCCCGGGGCTCCTTCTCCCAGCCTGGTTTTCACTCTCATTTCTCTCCTGCTCATTCCCAACAATCCCTGGGCTGCTCCTGAGCCTTTCCAAGCCCTCTGACGGGAGCTCCCTGCCCTGCACAGCCTCATTCCTCATTCCAACTCCCTGCTCCCGGCTCCCTCACTGCTGCTGATGGGAGACCGCTTCAGGGGAGTAACTCCTGACACCCCTGTTCCTCCCACCCGCCCCAGCGCTCCCTGCGGCCCCCGCAGCTCAGCAGCATCAGCTCCTGCACGGACCCGGCTCTGAACGCAGCCGCTTCAGGGGAGTAACTCCTGACACCCCTGTTCCTCCCATCCGTCCCCAGCGCTCCCTGCGCCCCCCGCAGCTCAGCAGCACCAGCTCCTGCACGGACCCGGCTCTGAACGCAGCCGCTTCAGGGGAGTAGCTCCTGACACCCCTGTTCCTCCCATCCGTCCCCAGCGCTCCCTGCACCCCCCGCAGCTCAGCAGCATCAGCTCCTGCACGGACCCGGCTCTGAACGCAGCCGCTTCAGGGGGAGTAACTCCTGACACCCCTGTTCCTCCCATCCGTCCCCAGCGCTCCCTGAACCCCCCCCCCCGCAGCTCAGCAGCATCAGCTCCTGCACGGACCCGGCTCTGAACGCAGCCGCTTCAGGGGAGTAGCTCCTGACACCCCTGTTCCTCCCACCCGTCCCCAGCGCTCCCTGCGGCCCCCGCAGCTCAGCAGCACCAGCTCCTGCACGGACCCGGCTCTGAACGCAGCCGCTTCTCGTTCCCCCTCCCACCGCTCCCGTCCCTGCGGGGCGCTCGGGCCCCCGCTGGCTCCGCTCTCCCGCACAGGCGCTGATTTACACACGATGGGGTCAGCGCCAGCCGCTTGCTCATTGCACCGGGGGTGGAAAACGGCTCCTGCCCTGCACCCGCAGCGAGCTGCGGAGCTCCCGCAGCAGCGCCCGCCCAGGGCCCCTGGGACCGCGCTGCCCTCGCCCGGTCCGCGCTGCTGCTCGAGAGCCCTTCAGCCCAAACCGGCCCAGACTCCATGGCTCTCCCTACACCTCCCTCTCTCTTTACACTGCTACCGCAAATAAACGGCGTTTTAAGGGTCTGCCTGGGTGATGCTGGGGCCTGGGCAGTGCTGGGGGTGAGAACGGTCCCTCCACAGGGAGCCATCATTTCTCTGCCCATGTCCATCGGTCCGAGGCTCCAGCGCTTCCTGAGCCAGGAGCAGTTTGGTGTGGAACAGCCTTTAATGGGTTTGATCCCCACTCCTGTGGATATGTCCCTGCTCAGCTGAGCCCCTGCAGACTCGTGCTGCTGCTGGCCCCAACAGAACATTCCGAAGCTTAATCCTGATAAAACCTGTAATTGGACTTCAATTTGCCACCTGCTGCTTGCTGGATGCCTCCTCCTACTCTTGCATGAAGCACCAGTGAGTGATTACACCAGAGCATCCTCCTCCATCCACCCACCCAAGGCGTTACAGAGCCCTCACCGAGCCTTCCCCATCCCTCCTTCAGGCTGAAGGTCCTGGTTCAAGCAGCTCCTCCTTGCATGGAAACTGTCATCGGCCTTTGCTTGGTCTTGTTGCCCCTTCCCAAAACCCTTCTGGGTCCCTGTGAGGACAAAGGGGAAGATGGAAGCATCAGCTCATTGAGTTTTAGATCAGGAGCTTTGCAGATCAAAGGGGAGAGTAACAGGGAGAGGCACAAAACACGCTGGAGCCATGGAATGGTTTGGGATGAAGGGAGCTTAAGGCTCCTCCAGCCCCAACCCCTTCCACAGGCAGGGACCCCTTCCACTGGAGCAGCTTGCTCCAAGCCCCTGTGTCCAACCTGGCCTTGGGCACTGGCATTAGTGGGGATGAGACAGGCGCCTCTTGCTGCTCCTGTGGGTCTCCAAGAGGTTTCCCTTTATCTCCATGCTTGAAGAGTGGGAGAACTGTGCCTGAAGGAGCTCTGCGCTGGCACCTCCTGATCTTGGTGCCTGGGGAAAAGCCACTTTTCCAGGGGATGTGTCAGTGAGGACCACTCCAGGTGGCCCTGCTGGGGAGGTATCAGGCTATGGAATACGGGGCTGGGGGCCCTGCAGCTGCTCACCAATACCAAAACCACCTGAAACCAGGAGGAAAAGGGTTTGACCCAGAACAGCACTTGTGTACACAGCCAGCGAGGGAGGAGGGCAGCAGCAGGGGCTCACAAGGTGATGCTGCACCAGTGGGTCCATAACCCATGTGCATTCTGGCAGCAGGCAGGTACCTTGTTATCCCGGTACAACAGGGATGGGAGCTGCGGCACTGAGGGGAATGGACTGGAGAAACTGGCCGAAGTCACGGACCTCCCAGTTCAGATCCCACCGACGTTCCCCATGGAGATTCCCTGTTCAACAGCTGCAAGGAAGAAACAGAGCCATCAAAATGAGGCTGGAAGTGGATGGGCTTTAAGGTCCCTTCCAGCCCAAACCAGTCCATGATTCTGTGACCATAGTAACACCAATCTGCTGCAGAAGAGCCAGAACACACACTTCAGCAGCCCATTCCCGGCATTCCTGTGTGCATCTGGGTTTGTTCCCCCACCTTATGTGCCCAGAGGCCAATTTCCACCTTGTTTTGTGGCTCCCAAACAAATTCTGCGCTTTAGCATAGGGCTGAGACAAGAACCTCCATGGGAGGTACCCAGAAACCATGGGAAGAGGCTTTTGAGACATTTCACTGTCAAGAAGGAGCTTTAATTTGCAAGGAGGATCACCCTTGGCTCTGGTTTCATTCATGTATCTCTTACAACTGTCTCCCTTCTTGTTTTACTCCTTCCTTGCTTTCTGTCCCCAGGTTTTCCTCTCTTGGCTCACAGGAACTTGCCTCTTCATTCAGGGCTATTAAAGCACTTCATCAAGCAGAGGCAGTTTCTCTTCCAGCAAGCAGAGCACGGGAGTGTGTCACCCACTACAGTAAATGAGTGGATCTTCCCTGCAGAGCAGCAGCAGAACAAACCTCCTATTGCAGTCTCTATCTGCTCCCTCTCCATCACCACCCAGTGCTCAGCATCCCTGTGAGCAGCAAGGAGAGCTCCTCTTCTCCCCTGAGCTCTGGGCAGGTCCGTGGTCCTTGTCCTCCAGGAGCACTGCTGCTCACATCCACTGCCCTGGACCGTGCCCTCGGGGTGCAGGGGCTCGGGAAGCTCCTCATTCCCTCTCACAAGGTGATCCAGAAGTTGCATCATGGAATCTCCAGTGTGGGATTTCAGAAGCACCTTCGAAGCCTGAAGTCTTTCAGGGAACAAAGACTGTGGTGGATGGAGCAACCCAGAGGAGTCTGAAACAGCAAAGTCTGCCCAAGGGGAACACATCCGTTCTTTCCTGTGTCCATCAGGAGCCCCCCTCTTGCACTCACTTTTAAACTGCATTTTAACCAGTTCTGTGAGCCAAGGAGGAAAACCTCAGATGTTCCCTCAGGGACCTGGGGTTCTCCCTGCTCTTCCTGTAGCTGATTCATCCTGAAGGACTCAGCACTGGGATGCGGCTCCAGAGTGAGATGTTGAACACGGGTCCATCCATGGAGTCTCTGTGTGCTGGTGGTGGGTCCCTGTCTGCACAGGGCACCCCAGACCCCAGGGCTTCCCCCCTCCTTGATGCCGAATCCCATCCAAGGTGTCCTCAGCATCCTCCTGGCTGTGGCCCAGGTCCTGCCAGGGACCCATAGCCCAGCACCACGGCACTGATTCTTGTGCTGAGTCCATTTTCAGGTATGCTACCAATTAACTCTTGGCTTCAGACATGGAGTGCGTTTGCTTTCAGCCCCTAATGAGGTTCTGATCACAACAACACGCTCATTGCCCTGCACAGCGGCAGGGGAGCCATGTGGGACACCAGCAGCATCTCTGATGGGACCTGTGGTCTCTGGTGGCACTGAGCAGTAATATGGAGGTGAGAGCATTGAGGCTCCTGCTGATGCAGGCCCTGGGGTGCTCAGCACACCCTGGGGTGCTTCCCCAGCATTTGCTCATCCAAATGTGACCCCAGGGAAGAAGCATCCAAAGCAATTCAATCCCACGCCCTGGAGATGGGTTGCACAAGGAGAATCATTGTATGAACCACTGTGGATGTACCCCCCATCCTCTTACGTACGAGGATGCAGTGCAGGGGGTTGGAACTGGAGGAGCTTTAAGGTCCCCTCAACCCAACCCATCCCATGATTCCCTGATTCTGTTTCCTCCACCCTCTTCCTTCCTATTGCTACCTGAAATGAGCAGCGTTTAAAGGGGTGTTTTAGGGGGTCTCAGCGGTTCAGGCAGGGCTGAGGCAGCACCCACAAAGCAGGGGGTTAGAAAGAAGCCACTGGGACACACACAGGATGCCCTGGGGGCTCCGGAAGCCTCCATGCAGGCGGTGCTGGGCTGGTGCCAGCAGTTATCTGCCAGGGACAAGCAGTCACTGCTCTGAAGGCGCCGCAGAGCGCTCCGTGCCCAGCGCTCCCCCAAAGGGAGCGAGGCGGCACCAGGAATTCCTGAGCAAGGCCAAGGTCAGGATGCGCTGAGCATCGGGATTGATGCTGCGGTCCCCTGCCTCGGGGAGCAGAAAGAGCGAGCAGAATGAGGCTCTATGGGAAGAGGCAATGGAGGGGAGGTGGGAGGGAGGCTCGGAGATGGGGGGGATGTGCTCCCTGTCACTTGTGATGAGGGAGTTACTGCCAAGTTAAAGCAGCTCACGACTGGTTCGGAGGGAACGTCTGGGGTCGTTCTCCATCGCTGAAGCAGGCTCCCCCCAGCACCGGAGCACAGACTGCTTTGGGTGGAAGGGACCCAGTGCAGGGTCCTGGATGGGCCCTCCCCGGGCACCGGTGCAAATCAGAGCCCAGCGGCAGGGCAGGAGCAGGGGACACGAGGTGGCTGTGAGTGGCCAAGGCCGATAAGAGCCCTCCCCGGGAGGAAGCCCTGGGCTGGTTCCCAAGCACGAGGCTGCTGCGGTGCAGGGGGCCGGGGAGCGGCTGTCCCCAAAACAACGCTCCCAAGGTAACGAGGGCTGGGGGAGGTGGAACCGCCTTTAACAGCAGGGGAGGGGGGCTCCAGGCACCAGCACCAGGGCCAGGAGCTGCCCCATTGAACCTGCCCCAGGGAGCTGCTGGGCTGGGGGGTTCTGAGGTGCTGCAGAGGCCTGGAGGTGCCCTGGGCTCTGAGGTTGGTGCTGGGGTCATGGGGTTTAGATGGATGGGTGTGGGGTTATGGGGTTTAGATGGATGGGTGTGGGGTTATGGGGTTTAGATGGATGGGTGTGGGGTTATGGGGTTTTAGATGGATGGGTGTGGGGTTATGGGGTTTAGATGGATGGGTGTGGGGTTATGGGGTTGGGTTTGGGGTTTAGATGGATGGGTGTGGGGTTATGGGGTTTAGATGGATGGGTGTGGGGTTATGGGGTTTAGATGGATGGGTGTGGGGTTATGGGGTTTAGATGTGGGTGGGGGATGGGGTTTAGTGGATGGGTGTGGGGTTATGGGGTTTAGATTATGGGTGTGGGGTTTTGGGGTTTAGATGGTTGGGTGCTGGGTTCTGGGGGTTTAGATGGATGGGTGTGGGGTTATGGGGTTTAGATGGATGGGTGTGGGGTTATGGGGTTTAGATGGATGGGTGTGGGGTTATGGGGTTTAGATGGATGGGTGTGGGGTTATGGGGGTTTAGATGGATGGGTGTGGGGTTATGGGGTTTAGATGGATGGGTGTGGGGTTATGGGGTTTAGATGGATGGGTGCTGGGTTCTGGGGGTTTAGATGGATGGGTGTGGGGTTATGGGGTTTAGATGGATGGGTGTGGGGTTATGGGGTTTAGATGGATGGGTGAGGGGTTATGGGGTTTAGATGGATGGGTGTGGGGTTATGGGGTTTAGATGGATGGGTGTGGGGTTATGGGGTTTAGATGGATGGGTGTGGGGTTCTGATGTGGGGTGGCTGCTTCCTCGTTCTCTGCTGCCTGTGGCTGCATCCTCAGCTCTGTACTTGCTGCCTCCTGGGCTGGTTTATGCTCTTTGAGTGCTGTTTTAGTGCTGTAACTGCTTTGGCTTCCTCCTGTGCTCTGCAGAGTGCTTCTTAAAGGATAATTTGGTTTAGAGCTTTGTGCCCTGGTGGGAAGGGAAGGGAGGGGAAAGGGGGGGCGGTGCCTCGGGTGGGGCCTGTTTTGGGGGGGTTTGGGGCAGTTTGTGGGGTTTTGGTTGGTTTTTTTGGGGGGGTCATTCTCGGGGGGGCTGTTCTGGGGGGGTCATTCTGGGGGGGGCTGTTCTGGGGGGGTCATTCTGGGGGGGGATGTTCTGGGGGGGTCATTCTGGGGGGGCTGTTCTGGGGGGGCTGTTCTGGGGGGGTCATTCTGGGGGGGTCATTCTGGGGGGGCTGTTCTGGGGGAGGCTGTTCTGGGGGGGCTGTTCTGGGGGGGGTCATTCTGGGGGGGTCATTCTGGGGGGGTCATTCTGGGGGGGTCATTCTGGGGGGGCTGTTCTGGGGGGGCTGTTCTGGGGGGGTCATTCTGGGGGGGTCATTCTGGGGGGGTCATTCTGGGGGGGCTGTTCTGGGGGGGCTGTTCTGGGGGGGTCATTCTGGGGGGGTCATTCTGGGGGGATGTTCTGGGTTGTTTCTGTCAGTGAATGACTCGAACCCCATCCTCTCCAGGGTAGAGGCTGAGCCATGGCTGCGTGAGCTGGTTCTTACTGCTCAGCTCCGGCCTCCTTTGGGGACCTTGGGTGTGGGCCTCCGAAGGCCCCATGCACCCAAGGCAATGCTTTCCTGGTTCAAGCCCCTCAAAGCAGGGCGCAGCTCCTGGCCCGCAGAGGTGTTGGGGTCACGGTGCCATCACCCTCCTCCTCCGAGCCTCTCGCTGAAGCCATCCCATAGGTGCGGTGTCCGGCTGCGGGTTTGGGAGCTCTGTGGGGGCTCAGTGCAGAGGGCCCGGTTTGAAGGGGTCTCTCAGCATCACTTCACCATCAGGGATGCTTGAGGTTAACACTGGAACAGCCCCAGCACTGAAAGGGCCGTTTGTCCCTATGGTGCTGCTGAGGACATGTGGCTGATCTCATCCTTCACTTGGTGCTGTGGGTCGCTGATGTCCTGGTGTGTCCCCAGGAGCCTCTGCCCCCACAGCACCTCCTGTATTGCTGCCTATGGCAAACCCCTCCTGTGCTGTCCCTGTCCCATTCCCGCAGCTCCATCAGCTCCCTGGGCCCATGAGGATGGGGATGGGGCGGGTGATGCTCCTGCTCTTGGCTGCTTGCACCGTGGTACCCGCCAGGGACTCACTGCTGAACGTCTGCATGGATGCCAAGCACCACAAGACCAAGCCTGGCCCCGAGGGGATGCTCTATGAGCAGGTCAGACCCTTCTGATGTGTTGGGTGGGATTGTTGACCCTCTATCCCCCTTCCCAGATGATACGGGCTCGGTTTGGGCTTGGAAATCACTTGCCTGAGCAAGAAACCCTGTGGTGGGTTTGAGGACTGGCTTTTGGTGTCCTCTGCTAACCAATGCTGTGGTAGGAGCAGTCTGTCATCTCAGTGCCCCCCCCACCTTTAGCCACAAGGTTTCCTTCTCCAGTCTGTGGTACCCCAGCTCAGACAAGGTGAAGGACGACAAGGAAGGATGCTGCTGTCTGCTCCTCTGCCAGCTTTACAGGCTCTTCTGGCCAAGTGAAGAGCTCTGGCCCCGGCTCCTTGGAGCTGGTCCCTGAGCATCCTCTGGCTCCCTGAGCAGCCTGTGCCCTGCTCCTCTGCAGTGTGCTCCCTGGAAGGACAACGCCTGCTGCACGGCCAACACCAGCCTGGAGGCCCACCGGGACCAGTCCTACCTGTACAACTTCAACTGGAACCACTGCGGGGTGATGCCCCCCCGCTGCAAGCGCCACTTCATCCAGGACACGTGCTTGTACGAGTGCTCCCCCAACCTGGGGCCATGGATTGACCAGGTGGGACCGAGATGATGGGCTCTGCACCCTGGTGTGTGGGGATGTGCTCCTGGGGGTGCTGGGAACCCTCCTGGGGGGTGGGAAGGTCTGAAGGACATCGCCGGCCCTAAGTGATGGGGGAGCGGCTGCTTGTCAAGGCTGGGGCTGGAGCCCTGCTGGGGTCAGCTCTATGGGGCTGGCGCATCCGGGATGGGGCAGATCCTGCCCCTTGACTCTGCAGGGTCAAAGCAGCGGCGCGGTCCCGTCCCTCGCAGGCCGACAGCAGCTGGCGGCGGGAGCGCATCCTGCACGTGCCCCTGTGCCGGGAGGACTGCGAGCAGTGGTGGGAGGACTGCAAGGACTTCGTCACGTGCAAGGAGAACTGGCACAAGGGCTGGAACTGGGCCACAGGTTGGTGCCAAGGGCAGCGAGAGCCCGGCTGTGCCCCTGCTGCCTGCGCAGGGCTGGAGCCAGGACCCGTCACTGCTCCATGGGAGACCCCATGGCCCCCACAGGGCGAGCTCAGAGCCAGAGCCCCTCCGTGGGCTGGGCTCATCCCTGGAGCAGGAGCAGCAGCGCAGGGAGGGGATCCTGCCCCTCTGCTGGGCTATGGGGAGACCTGAGAGCAGCTCCAGTGCCTAAAGGGGCTGCAGGGAACCTGGAGAGGGGCTTGGGACAAGGGCCTGTAGGGCCAGGCCAAGGGGAATGGCTTGAACCTGCCTGAGGGGAGACTGAGCTGAGCTCTTAGGCAGAAGCTCTTCCCTGTGAGGGTGCTGAGGCGCTGGCACAGGGTGCCCAGAGAAGCTGTGGCTGCCCCATCCCTGGCAGTGCTCAAGGCCAGGTTGGACACAGGGGCTTGGAGCAAGCTGCTCCAGTGGAAGGGGTCCCTGCCCTGGCAGGGGTTGGAGCTGGAGGAGCTTTCAGGTCCCTTCATCCCCCCCCAGGCTGTGTCTCTATAAGTAGCTCTTACTTGTCTATGGGGCTGCCACCAGGAGGCTGAGGAATCAGCGCGGGTGCAGTGATGGGCTGATCCCCACAGGGGCAAGGATAACGGAGAAGGGCCCTTGCTCACGCTGCTGTTTCCCGTTGTGGTGCTCTGTGTCCCCAGGCACGAACCGCTGTCCCTGGGGCTCCCTGTGCAGACCCTTCAGCCAAGTCTTCCCCCGGCCAAAAGATCTCTGCGAGAAAATCTGGTCCAACTCGTACAGGTTCAGCACGGAGCAGCGCGGCAGCGGGCGCTGCATCCAGATGTGGTTCGACCCTGCCCAGGGCAACCCCAATGCGGTTGTGGCCAAGTACTATGCATGGAAAAGGAGATCGGCCGGGATGGAGACCGCGTCTCCCGAGAGCAGCAGAGCTGAGGGTGCTCTGCCATGGCCCGTCCTGCTCCTGCTGCCTCTGGGCATCGTGGTGCTCCTCGATGGAGCTGGGGGCTGTGGGTCCCATGGGGGGGGGTCCCCATGACTCCTTCCAGGGGGACATGGCTGCTGCTGCTGCCCTGCACGAGGAGCTGGCACAGGGAGCTTGGTTCTGTCCAGACTGGGTGCGCACCCCACTAAGTGCTTCTATGAGTTGTGCCCTGGGACCTTTACCTGCCTCTGAGCTTTCATCTGCCTCGGAACCTTCATCTGCCTCGGAACCTTCATCTGCCTCTGAACCTTCATCTGCCTCTGAACCTTCATCTGCCTCTGAACCTTCATCTGCCTCTGAACCTTCATCTGCCTCTGAACCCTCATCTGCCTCTGAGCCTTCATCTGCCTCTGCTTCCAGCTGGTGACTGAAGCAGTGATTTCCTCACCATCTGAGGCAGGGTGATGCTGTCTTTGCTCTGATGGAGGAGCTGCTTCAGTGTCCTCTGCTGAGCCCTGGGGTCTGGTCCTTCAGTGGGCTCTGGCTCCCTCAGGGCTGCGGATGACAATAAACCACTGCTCTGAACCAGCCTTGCTGTGCCCTATGCAGGGGTGGAAGTGCTCTGGGGGTGGGACAAGGCTGCTGGGATCTGGGAGGTGCTGGGTCTGGGATCTGCAGTGTAGGAGTCTGAGGGGCAGGAATGCTGCAGCTTCTGGGGTAGATGGGGACCGGGGCACTGAGAGCTCCTTCAGTGCTGTGCTCCATGTGCTGGAGCGGTGTGGAGCTGCCTGAAGGCTGGGGCAGCCTCAGGAGAGAAGGGGAGACCTGAGAGCAGCTCCAGTGCCTAAAGGGGCTGCAGGGAACCTGGAGAGGGGCTTGGGACAAGGGCCTGTAGGGCCAGGCCAAGGGGAATGGCTTGAACCTGCCCGAGGGGAGACTGAGCTGAGCTCTTAGGCAGAAGCTCTTCCCTGTGAGGGTGCTGAGGCGCTGGCACAGGGTGCCCAGAGAAGCTGTGGCTGCCCCATCCCTGGCAGTGCTCAAGGCCAGGTTGGACACAGGGGCTGGAGCAGGTCCCCTCCACCCAAACCACTCTGATTCCCTGGTCGTGCTTCATCCCTCCCTTGCCCGGCTCGTGGCAGCTCAATGGGAAGTTCACTCATGCAGGGGCAGGGTTGTATTTCTTCTTCCTCTGGCATAGCTGTAGCCCCACTGAAACGAGGAACTTCCCGTCTGCCCGCGGTACCCTGATGGGCCAGGAACAGACCAGAGACAAGAACCAGCATCCCTGTGTGGAGCATTTCAGAGCATCGCTGCTGCCGGGTACTCGCATAGAGAGAGGAGAAATTCCTGGTGTCTCCACTGTGCTCCGTTGTTCACCCCCCACTGAAGTGATGTTTTGGATAATGGCAGTGTTCAAGGCCAGGTTGGACGAGGCCTTGGGTGAGATGGGTTAGAGAGAGGTGTCCCTGCCCATGGCAGGGGTTGGAACTGGATGTTCATAAGGTCCTTTCCAACCCTGACTATTCTATGATTCTATGATTCTAATGCTTGGGGCTTCATGATGCTTCATTGGAGAACCTTTCACTCAGGTACGACCAAGGGGGAGGAGCCCTCACTGCTGCTGGGAGCGCTTTCACTCGTACTGTGCCTTCATGGGCCCTTTCCTTCAGCCGCACTGCCTTTTCCCACCAACACCTGTGGCTTTGAACAGTCCCAGCTCCTTATGTGAGACCCCTTGAGCCATTCTGGAGAGCAGGTGCCCTAAGGAAAGCCTCCGGAGTGAGGAGCAGCGTTTCCCAGCACAGCAAATCCCTGGGCCTCGGGGCTGTTGAAAACAAGATCATGGAATCATATAACAGTTCGGGTTGGAAAGGACCTCAAGATCATCCAGTTCCAACCCCTGCCATGGGCAGGGACACCTCACACTAAACCATGGCACCCAAGGCTCTGTCCAGCCTGGCCTTGAACACTGCCAGGGATGGAGCATTCACAACCTCCCTGGGCACCCATTCCAGTGCCTCAGCACCCTCACAGGGAAGAATTTCCTCCTTAGATCCAATCTAAACTCCCCCTGTTTCAGTTTTAACCCATCACCCCTTGTCCTATCACTGCAGTCCCTAATGAAGAGTCCCTCCCCAGCATCCCTATAGGCCCCCTTCAGATACTGGAAGCTGCTCTGAGGTCTCCACGCAGCTTCTCTTCCCCAGGCTGAACAGCCCCAGTGTTCTCAGATGTTAACCCTCATCTCCTCCAGTCTGTTGATGCTGCTGCTCTGGTCTCCAGCCCTGCTTCATTTCACGGGAGGAGCAATCTGGGAGATAAGACTCGAATCCCTTCCCTCCCTAACAGTCCTTGATGGAAATGAATGTGAAACACAGGCAGCTCCTTCCTGAGCTTTATGCTTGCTGTCAGCATGCTTTGCTTGGCGTGTCCTTGAAGGGTATCCAAAGCGTATCCTCGATGCCAACATCCAGCAAGCGCAAAGGGAGCTGCTGGGCACCAGTCCCCAAGGCAGACTCTGGTGCCTGTGGAAGTGCTGGGTAGGGCTGCTTCAGGCTGCAGAGCGAGCGGGGTGCTGCTTGCTGCAGCTATAGAAGAGCTTTGTGAGCGTGGAGCTGTGAATGCCAGACAGATTTAGCTCGTAGTTGTCTTTTATTAGATGAACCCGCAGCCAGAAACCCTTTTAAAGCCTTCCAAGCTGCAATCCAGTGGGAAAGGCAGCAACGCTCACAACTAAATATAGCTTGAGGGGAACGGCTCCGAGGTCTCTGGCTTGTATCCCATGCTTCTGTCGGATGCAGCTTTTCTCATCCTATGGGATCAGGCGTTGGTGTTTCGGTGGTGCTCTGCTGCTTGCCTGGAATCCAGCTCTGAGATGAGGTTTCCTTGCTTTCACCCAGTTGTTCAGGCAGAGCCTCTCTCATCACTATGACCATGGGGGAATGCGTGGCACAGAGGAGCTGTGGCTGCCCCATCCCTGGCAGTGCTCAAGGCCAGGTTGGACACAGGGGCTTGGAGCAAGCTGCTCCAGTGGAAGGGGTCCCTGCCCATGGCAAGGGTTGGGGTTGGATGGTTCCCTTCAGTTCAGCACTGCTGAGGCCGTGTCTGGCACTGGGTACACTCTGAACCTCCCAGATCAGCAACTCCTTCATTACTGGTGCCCATTTACCACCTTCATCTCCTGCACATGCAGCAATTCACTGACAGAACACCAGCAAAGCTTCACCCCGTTTCTACCAACAGCCCTTCTTCTTCCCACAACCAGCAGCAAAGCCCTTCTAAACCCCCGGCTGCTTGGGGTTACCCACGGGTGGATGGGCAAAGCCTGTGGGTGGTGATGGAGTCGCACAGCTCAGAGCTGCAGCAAGGATTTGGGTTGTATTTTTAAGGGCAAACTCATCCCTTTGGCAACTGTAAGCCCTGGTCACTGGAATTCCAGCTGGAAGGTGGCCGTGAGTGGATCAGAGGTGGCTTCTTGCATTGCACAGGGTAGATGCTGCTAATGAGAAGACACGAGAGAACTGAGCGATATAACTGCAGAAATACTTGAACCAGACCTAATTTCCAATGCTGTCTAATGGGGAACGGTGTGTCTGCTGTCCTCGGTGGAAAAAGGGAGAAATGCCTCAATAATCAAACATATTGTAGAGAGCCCTCAGTATCTCCATGAGCACTGTGCTAGGAAGATGAGGAATGTGCTTCAGCTCAGCAGGGACACAGGAGCAGGAGGGTTATCAGTGAGAACAGTTCCTCTCAGTGGGCACAAAGGGGAGTTAAAGATTAGCCAGCAGGCAGGGGCACGGGCTGGCACGAGATGGGTGCTCTCAAGAACGGGTCCGTGGGTCTGCAGATGAACTGACAAGGGAGGTCCTCGGGGGGGGTCTGCTGGATGGAGCGGCCTAGACACAGGCTGAGCTGCAGACCCACCGTGGGGATGGCTTTGCCGTGGGGCTGCCTGGGGCTCCGGGCAGGTAAAGGTGCAGGTTTATGGGGCTGGGAGCAAGCTGCTCTAGGGGAAGGTATCACTGCCCATGGCAGGGGGTGGAACTGCAGAAGCTGGAAGCTCCCTTAGCACAAACCAGCCTGGGATTCTCCATCTGCACCATGAGGTTGGTGTTTCCAGGCCTCAGACCTGCTGCTGTGCTCAGGGTGGGCCGTCAGCCCATGCACGAGGAACTGGGGATCTTCCTTCCTTAATGCACGAGGAACTGGGGATCTTCCTTCCTTAATGCATGAGGAACTGGGGATCTTCCTTCCTTAATGCATGAGGAACTGGGGATCTTCCTTCCTTAATGCATGAGGAACTGGGGATCTTCCTTCCTTAATGCACGAGGAACTGGGGATCTTCCTTCCTTAATGCATGAGGAACTGGGGATCTTCCTTCCTTAATGCATGAGGAACTGGGGATCTTCCTTCCTTAATGCACGAGGAACTGGGGATCTTCCTTCCTTAATGCATGAGGAACTGGGGATCTTCCTTCCTTAATGCATGAGGAACTGGGGATCTTCCTTCCTTAATGCACGAGGAACTGGGGATCTTCCTTCCTTAATGCATGAGGAACTGGGGATCTTCCTTCCTTAATGCATGAGGAACTGGGGATCTTCCTTCCTTAATGCATGAGGAACTGGGGATCTTCCTTCCTTAACACACGAGGAACTGGGGATCTTCCTTCCTTAATGCATGAGGAACTGGGGATCTTCCTTCCTTAATGCATGAGGAACTGGGGATCTTCCTTCTATGCATGAGGAACTGGGGATCTTCCTTCCTTAATGCATGAGGAACTGGGGATCTTCCTTCCTTAATGCACGAGGAACTGGGGATCTTCCTTCCTTAATGCAATCCCATGTGAGGAACTGGGGATCTTCCTTCCTTAATGCATGAGGAACTGGGGATCTTCCTTCCTTAATGCATGAGGAACTGGGGATCTTCCTTCCTTAATGCACGAGGAACTGGGGATCTTCCTTCCTTAATGCACGAGGAACTGGGGATCTTCCTTCCTTAATGCATGAGGAACTGGGGATCTTCCTTCCTTAATGCATGAGGAACTGGGGATCTTCCTTCCTTAATGCACGAGGAACTGGGGATCTTCCTTCCTTAATGCAGGATTAACCCATGTACTTACCATGTGTTTCTGCTGCCATGTAGCCAACCAACAGGGCTTGGGGCAGGGAGGAGTTAATCCTGCTGCCAGCACTGCAGTGTCCCATTCCCAGCACCTCATACCCATCACACCACTGTGCGCTCACCAAGTCCTGCCTCCAGACACCTTCCTGAGCCAAGGCTCTGCCTCTGCCATCTCCTGGCATGACCCATGGGGGGGCTCAACCGTGCTTTGCACTGGCTGCTCCTCCAGGCTGAGCTGATGCTCAGCTTTGGGGGACAGAGATAGCAGTAAGGACAAGACACCAATGGTCAAGAGCTATCCTTGAATCATGCAATGGTGGAATGGTTTGGGTTGAAGGCACTTTAAAGCTCACCCAGCTCCAACCCCTGCGTTTTGCTCAAGGCAGGAACATTTCCTGAGGGTTCCCACCTCAACCGATGGTTCCACTGCCCGCAGAGTGACTGAGGGCATCCCTTCATTCTCTTGCTTCCCAGCCTCTCAGAGTCCTTCACTCTCCCATATTCTGCTCTGCGGTTCCCCACTGATTGCTCCTGGTTCCTCAGTGCTGCAGCTTAGCCCGAGGCAGCACCGAGCAGGAAATCTGATCAGCAATTTGAGTCTAAAAAAGGCAGGGGCTGGGTTCTGTCACATGCGCCCGCGCTGCTGCCCTGGTGGGCACCCACGCAGGTTGCCTGCCCCGTGCAGTGCCACAGCTCCCTGGTCTGGCCTCCTCCAGCCACACCTGCACCAGATGTGCACCCAGCACCCTCCAGTGACGCAGTGTGCAGAGGGTCTGTGTGTGCAGGGTCCTCCCTGTGCACCCCAGCGGCTGCTGCAGCTTTGAGAACCATGGAAGGATCTGGGATGAGGGAGCTTAAAGCTCCTCCAGCCCCAACCCCTGCCAGGGCAGGGACCCCTTCCACTGGAGCAGCTTGCTCCAAGCCCCTGTGTCCAACCTGGCCTTGAGCACTGCCAGGGTCCCCTTGCTGGGACCCACACATCAGTGCAGCACAGGGCCATCAGGCAGGTGCCTGGAGAACACCTGGAGAACCAGATGAGCTTTAAGGTCCCTCCATCCCAAGCATTCCATGGTTCTATGAAGAGTCAGACTTGGGCCCCTTCAATGAAGCACTGCATCTCTGTTCAGCTGCTGAACTCAAGCCAGACAGGCTGGCTCCAGCCACATGTTTCCTCTTTCATACAATCATAGAACAGTTCGGGTTGGAAAGGACCTCAAGTTCATCAAGCTCCAACCCCCTGCCATGGGCAGGGACACCTCGCTCTAAACCATCTCACCCAAGAATCTTTCCACCAGATATTTTCTTTTCCCTTTCTTCTTCCTTCCTTTCTTTTCCCTTTTCTTTCTCAGGGTAATTGTGACCAAAATCAACATTCCAGGATCAGTTTTTCAGGTTCCAGGATCAGATTTTCAGGTTCCAGAATCAGATTTTCAGGTTCCAGAATCAGATTTTCAGTTTCCAGGATCAGATTTTCAGGTTCATACCAAAATCACGGTATTGGCAATGAGTCCTTGTCACTGCTCCTGGCCCGTGCATCCTCAGGGCTGCCCAGCCCCAGCACAGACGCTGTAGCGCATAAACCTCAGATCAGAGTGGCTCTGAGTGCTCATGGTTTTAGTTAAGGTCCTCAGCCCCCTGTAGCCCCTATGGCATCCCTGTGCCACGAGCAGAACTGCTTTCTAGAGCCTGGAAATCAGCTTTGTACTGCTCAGGTGCCAGGGTTTTGGCATTGCCCAGCAGCTGTCAGGGCTTCTCTCCTGTTCCACCCTGGTGCCCACGTCTGAAGAGCAGACCCGGGTGCCAGGCTCCTCATCTGTTGGGTTTGCAGCCTGAAAGCCTCAAAAGAAAGCTCAGGCACCCCTGGAACGCAGCGGCTCTACTGGGGGGTGCAGGTCTCTGTGCGCGCATCCTTGCTCTGGCTGAGGCTTCACCGGGGCTCCTCTGCAAAACGCCTTCAGTGGGCACCCAGGTGAGGACCTTCCCATGGGGACTCCGCTCCTGGGCTCGGTCCCTGCTGCCCAAGGAGGAGGAAATCGGGAAGAGGAAGACAAGCAGGAGAGCCAACCTTCCCGTGCAGGTCCTGACACGGGGGAGAGCCTGTGGGGCGCGCCTGGCAGGAGGCAGCCTGGGAGGCCCCATGCATTTGCTTCCTCATTTGGGGTGTCCAAAGGGGAGATCCGGCCCCTCCTGCGCACCGTGGGCTGGGGCCGCAGGGTCTGGCTTGGGGGGACCGGGAGCATCCCGGGTCCTGCATCCCGGGTCCTGCAACCCCGGTCCTGTATCCCGGGTCTCGCATCCTGGGTCCCGCATCCCGGGTCCTGCATCCCGGGTCCTGCATCCCGGGTCCCGCATCCCGGGTCCTGCATCCCGGGTCCTGCATCCCGCGTCCTGCATCCCGGGTCTCGCATCCCGGGTCCTGCATCCCGGGTCCTGCATCCCGGGTCCTGCATCCCGGGTCCTGCATCCCGGGTCCCGCATCCCGCGTCCCCCAGCAGAGGGAAGCCGCGAGCCGCGCTATGGGGCCCAGCCCCGGCTGGGGCAGATCCTGCGGCCTCCTGGCTCCGCACCTCCAGGAGCTGCTGCCGAGGCTCTGGTCTGGAGGGGGGGAACCCAGCTCCAGCCGCTCTGATCCCGCTGTGGTCCCGAGCTCGGAGAATCAATGGATCATGGAATCATGGAGTGGTTTGGGCTGAAGGGACCTTAAAGCTCCTCCAGCTCCAACCCCTGCCAGGGCAGGGACCCCTTCCACTGGAGCAGCTTGCTCCAAGCCCCTGTGTCCAACCTGCCCTTGAAATGACAAGATGATCATGTAAAAGGATGCCTCTTGGCACTGGAAATACAGGGAGGCGACATGGAGCTGCCTTCCCTTCTTCAAGCTCATGTTGCCAGGCAGGATGGGGACAGCACTCAAAGGCCATAATCTCTGGAGTCTCCTTCCCACAGTACCTGCAGGTTCCTCCTCAGGCCTAACACTGGTCCTCCACTCTGTCTTTGAAGGACCATCTACCACAGGGTCCACAGGTTTGGAAACAACTGCAGTAACTGCAGAGCCATTCCATTAAAAACCAGCTGATCTATCTATATTTCATCTATATTTTATACCCTCTTTCTCTGCTCAGACAATTGCAGGGATATCACCATTCTTTCCTCAAATCCCTAAAGCTTCTACCCCACAGCATCTTTGCCCTTCCCTGTCCCAGCTCCAGGGTTATGGCCCCGTGCAGCTCCTGGGGACAACCCCAAAGGCAGAATGAGCCCCATGGACTGAGCTGGGCCTGCACAAAGCTGCAGGTTCCATGGGTGGGAGCTTTCCCTCTGCTCCCCCCGAGGAACTGCTCGGAGCTCGTCCCACAGCACACGGAGGGAAGGAGGAGACGCAAACAGCCGAGAGGCTCGGCTGCAGGAGCCGCAGTTCCCGGTGCAGGCTCCACCCGAAGGCACAGGAGGTGCCAGAGGTTGGCTTTGATTGCCCTAAATGTCTGCTCTGCCCAATCTTATGCCCTGTGCTTACGCCTCGAGCTGCAGCCTGGCTGCTGGGCTCAGAACGTGGCACCGGGAGAGGTCTGCATTGCTCTCTGCAGGAAGGGCTCCTCCATCAGCTTATACAGTCATGGAATGGTTTGGGTTGGAAGGGGCCTCAAAGCTCATCCAGTCCAACCCTGCAGTGAGCAGGGGCATCCTCGTCCAGACCAGGCTGCCAACCTCTGAACACAAGCAGAGGCTTTTAGAGAGCAAGCCTGGTGCAGGAGGGCAAAGGGGGTTTCTGAGGCCTGGTTATAACTGGTAACACCCCTGTGCTGCAAGAGAAGCTTCTCAGAAAGGGATGGGGACCCTCAGGCCTCTCTTAAATGTGACAGCAACATCCAGTGCACTCAGCAGGGAGACACAGGGAGGAGAGGGACCCTTCCTCAGGGACTGCAGCAACAGGCCAAGGGGAATGGGTTCACACTGAAACAGGGGAAGCTCAGGCTGGAGATGAGGCAGAAGCTCTTCCCTGTGAGGGTGCTGAGGCGCTGGCACAGGGTGCCCAGAGAAGCTGTGGCTGCCCCATCCCTGGCAGTGCTCAAGGCCAGGTTGGACACAGGGGCTTGGAGCAAGCTGCTCCAGTGGAAGGGGTCCCTGCCCGTGGTTGGAGCTGGATGGGCTTTAAGGTCCCTTCATCCCAAAGCAGGCTGGGATCCTCTCAGCCCTCAGGAAGGTTCCTGTGAGAGGCAGAAGGCTCCTGAGCATCTCCCTGCATGCTGGGGTGGGTTTGACATCAGTTTTACTACTGATGGATGAAGCCTTTTGAAAACAACACGCTAATAAAATAAATGCCCTGGGAAGATTTTATGTGCCTGGAGGAAATTATGGAAACAAAATGCTTTAATGGCCTCGGCGGGGAAGGGAAATGGGATATTGATGCTGAGCACTGAGCTCGGGAGCCTCCCAGTGCATGTGGGTGGTCAGATTTCAGTAGCTAAAGGAGCATTTAGTGCTGTATTCCTCGGGGTGCCTCTTCCCCCTGTCCCCAGCATAGCAGCAATGAAGAAAGAGTGCATGGGGAGATGGTGAATATGGTTTTAGTGCAAGGAGGAACTGCAATGGGGAAATGGTACCTATAGACCTGAACCACTGAGCTGGTGATGGAGGTTTGACACTGCAGCATCACAGCCCCTGCTGACCAAGGGAGCAATCCAGGCTGGAGGGAGGCACTCAGCACCGGACTGATGGCAGCCAGGGATGGTAGCCCAGGAGCAGTGGCCATTGCCCTGTTTCCAGGGTGAACGTAGAGAACCAGAGCATGTTTCCATCCTGGGTGGAAATCCCACCCAGCTACACATGGACAATGCAGTTCACATGGGCATGGAAAGGGAGGGTTGGTCCCTGCAAGCACAGGCACCAGCTGTGGGCACAGGGGACAGCAAAGCAGCGCAAAGGGGCCCCATCCCGAAGGACAGCCCATGCACCCATGCTGCAGCACCAGGAGCATCGGCAGCAGTGGTACCTGGAGCCAGAAGCACATCCGAGCGCAGGAACCGGGCTCCCAGTTCCTCTGCCTGAGATGCAGCGTTAGGGGTGGTGGAAGAACCCACTGCAGGAACAACTCCGCCTGTGCCAGGGGATAAAGGGGCAGAGGGAGGGGTCTATAGAATCATGGAATGGTTTGGGTTTGGAAGGGACCTTAAAGCTCCTCCATTCCCAACCCCTGCCAGGGCAGGGACCCCTTCCACTAGAGCAGGGTACCCCAAGCCCCTGTGTCCAACCTGGCCTTGAGCACTGCCAGGGATGGGGCAGCCACAGCTTCTCTGGGCACCCTGTGCCAGCGCCTCAGCACCCTCACAGGGAAGAGCTTCTGCCTAAGAGCTCAGCTCAGTCTCCCCTCGGGCAGGTTCAAGCCATTCCCCTTGGCCTGTCCCACACCAGGGGATGGATCCCATGGGCCATGCATGGGCAGGTCCAGGATGGACCTGCAGCGGTGTTCGTGGGGGTGGGTGTGCGGATGGGGATGCAGAGCACTGGGCTGTGCTGCTGCTCTGGCTTCATGCTGGTGCCACCTCTGGAGAGGAGTGGCATAAATCAAGCCTTGGAGTAGCCGGGGTCAGTTCATTCCCCAGCCAGGGGAAATGCATTCCTCCATCACACATAAATCTGACTTGGGAAGACAAACATCACCATCCCCAATGTCCCCCCTTCCTTCCTTCTTCCTCCAGCTTTATAAGCTGAGCATGATGAGGATGCTGCGAGGGCTGGAGCAGCTCTGCTCTGGAGCCAGGCTGAGAGAGCTGGGCTGGGGCAGCCTGGAGAAGAGAAGGCTCCTGAAGGGGAGACCTGAGAGCAGCTCCAGTGCCTAAAGGGGCTGCAGGAAAGCTGGAGAGGGGCTTGGGACAAGTTGAACAGGGCTTGGAGCAAGCTGCTCCAGTGGAAGGGGTCCCTGACGGTGGCAGGGGTTGGGGCTGGAGGAGCTTTAAGGTCCCTCCAACCCAACCCATTCCCTGGTTCTATGCCCCCATCCCTGTGCGAGCACGAATCCTGCCGTGGCTCTGCCCGCAGGTGGGGGGCAGTGTTGGAGCCCAGCGCAGGGTGCGCAGTCAGGGATCATTGATCATCCCCAGCCCCTGCTCGCTGCGCCCCGCGGAGCGGTTCTGCTGCGTCACGGCTCTGACACAGCAGAACGGGAGCGCTGCCCCCGGGCCGGGCTCTTATCGCGGCCCCCCCCACTCCTGTTTGTGCCTCGGTTATCGCCCCCCGCAGCCGGGCGGGAGCGGCTGCCGTGACTCAGCACCGAGCTGCGGTGCCGGTGCTCGGGGCGCGGCGCTGCTGCTGGGGGAGCGGAGCCTGGCACAGGGATGCTGGCACAGCGATGGTGGCACAGGGATGGTGGCGCAGCGATGCTGGCACAGCGATGGTGGCGCAGCGATGCTGGCGCAGTGATGCTGGCACAGGGATGCAGCCCGAGCAGCACAACACCGGGCACGGGAGCTGTTGGCAGAGCTGCCCGGGTGCCTTTGAGAGGACAGCGCAAGGGGAATGGCTTGAACCTGCCCCAGGGGAGACTGAGCTGAGCTCTTAGGCAGAAGCTCTTCCCTGTGAGGGTGCTGAGGCGCTGGCACAGGGTGCCCAGAGAAGCTGTGGCTGCCCCATCCCTGGCAGTGCTCAAGGCCAGGTTGGACACAGGGGCTTGGAGCAAGCTGCTCCAGTGGAAGGGGTCCCTGCCCGTGGTAGGGGTTGGGAATGGATGGGCTTTAAGGTCCCTTCATCCCAAAGCAGTCTGGGATTCCATGTCTGAAGGGGACCCTCAGAATAAAGCATCCTTTGGGCTGGGGTGAAACAGGGTCTATGGGCCATCCCCTGACCTCCAGCTCAGCTCAGCCCCACAGAGATGGTGTTGTCAGGACTCTCTGGGTGATGCCTGGTGCATGGTGCTGGGATGAGGGCTCAGTGCCATGAACCACGTCCAGGCCAGCCCCTGATTCACCCGGCAGTGCTGGCACCACAGAGGTGCTGGTGCTGCTCAACACCAGGGTTTCTGGAGGGCAGCTGGAGGGCAGCTGGGGCCTCAGCTCCAAGCACAGGCTCTGGGTGCATCACTTGGGGCAGGGGCTGCTGTCTCCTATGGGGGGTACGTGGTGCAGGCAGCCCTTGAACAGGTTCCTGCTGGCTACAGAGGGCTTGCTCCAGGTGCCACCCCATTTTCAGAGCCACTTTTTCCACTTGAACAAGTGGCTGGGCCAGGCTGTGGCCAGGTCCCTGCCTCCCTAATCCAAGCCCCAGCATAGAAACGGGTCTGGCTCTGTCCATTGCCAGCGCCAGCTCCTTGAACAGCATCAGGGGAACGTAACCACCTGTGTGCTACTGACCCTGCTGGCCCTGTGCCACACACAGGAGGACAGAAGCCCTTGTCTGAGTTCAGCAATGCACTGGCTGGCCCTGTGGGGGCCTGCCCTGCTCACAGGGACATCTCTCATGGTGCCCTGGACTCCATGGGACACGGCTCTTGTGGTTCCCATCCAGTGCCGGGGGTCTTGGGTGGGTGTCTGTGTTAAAGGAGGGCTCTGCTGAGCGATGGCAGGCAGAGCAGCTACACTGCAGCAGCGGTGCTAGGGACCGGGAGGTCCCTTGGAGCTAACCTGCTCCTTGGAGGAAGGATGCTGAGGGGGAAAGCAAGGCACCCTGGGGTCCTTGGTTTAGATGTGTGCCTTCTGCCCTGCACAAGGGCCACCGAACACCTTCCTGTGCATCCCCTGCTGCTCTGCAGCAAGGCTCCTCTCAGTCTGCCCAAGGAGCCCCGGGCTCCATGAGTGAGCACACAGGAGGGAGGATGAGGGGAGGGGAGCAGAGCAGCCTCCCCTTTCAGTATGAGGGCGCTCCCCAGGGCATGGCCATGGCAAGGGCTGGTGGCAGAGGCAGCACTGGGCACTGTCAGCAATGGAGCAAAGGATGTGGCTGGTGCCTGCTCCTGGCATCTGGAGCCACGGGGGCCTTGGCAGCACTCACAAGCCCCAGGGATTTCATAGGCTTGAACCTGCCCGAGGGGAGACTGAGCTGAGCTCTTAGGCAGAAGCTCTTCCCTGTGGGGGTGCTGAGGCTGTGTGGGAGCTCTGTGTGGATGGGGGTGTTCCTTACAGGGCCCAAGTGCCATGGATGGAGCCCAGCCCCACCACCAGGAGAGCCCATTGTGGAACACGCAGGGGCAGAGGCCAGGCTGTCCCCTCTGCAGCACGGCTTTATCTCGGGGTGCAGCGAGGGCGGTGAGGAGCTATCTGGTGTGGGGTGCGCAGGGCGTGGGGCGCCCATGGGCTGCCCTGTGGTGATAGAGGGGAGCTGGGCACGGCCAGGGTGGTGGGGTCCCATCCAGGCTCTGCAGGGCTGATACCGGTTGTTGTGGGGCGTTGCTGGGGCCGGGGATGCTGCACCAGCAGAGAAGGGCAAAGCAAAGCTCTGGGGGACTGGTGCAGCAGCAGGGAGTGCTCCATGCTTTGTGCCTTTACAAGAGCCATGGGATGGGTTGGGTTGAGGCCTCCCAAAGCTCCTCCAGCTCCAACCCCTGCTCTGGGCAGGGACCCCTTCCCCTGGAGCAGGTTGGGACAGGACAAGGGGGAAGAGGAGCTGGGGCTGCCCCATCCCTGGCAGTGCTCAAGGCCAGGTTGGACACAGGGGCTTGGAGCAAGCTGCTCCAGTGGAAGGGATCCCTGGCAGGGGCAGGGGGTGCCTGTGATCCCCCTCCCTGGAGCTTGTGTCCCCTTTGTGCTGAGCAGATGGAGACCCCAGTGAGGGTGAGGGCTGAGAACCAGCCATGCCCTTGGTCATGGGCAGGACAAACCCGCTGCAATGGGACATCAGTAAAAAGCTGCTTTTGCCCAGGTTCTGGTGCTCGGGGTCACTCAGAAGCTCCTTAATTCGATCTTTAGCTTTTCCCTCTATATCCTGGCCTTTATGCCTGCCCCTACCCTCTCCTTCCTTCACCTCACTGCGCTCTGACCCCCCTGGGCTGGCATTAGGGCTCTGTCCTGGGGAACCCCTTTGCAGGGCTATGGGGACAGGGGTGTACGAACAGGGTCAGGTCACATCTCCATGGCCCCGGGGTCCCCTCTGCGTTTCTGCTGCAGGCAGCCCCCACCTCCAGCTGGGTTTGGGTTTTGTCGTGGTTGGGACCCAGGAGATTTCCTGCAGAACCAAATGAATGAAGTGAAAGGCTCGGAACTGAACTAACCCAGGGGGGCCTCTGCCTGTGTGGCCACTGGGTCACTGCGGGGATGAAATCCAGCTGGAGCAGCGAGAGCGAGGGATGCTCCATGGGCCCACAGGGTACAGGGGGTTAGACCTGGATCCTGGTACCGCACATGCACCTCAGGGCAGAGGGAGTCAGCGAACCTGCAGCTGGGTTCCCCTCAGGTTGATGCTAGGGCACAGGAGGGGTTTGCAATGGCTTTGGGCTGGAAGCAGAGAGCCACAGCTCCAGGAAATGCCTCCCTGCAGCACTGACACCGGCTCCCTGCCTGCCTGCTGCACGCTCCAGTCTGCTCCGCAGCCCCACTGGTGCCCCTGGTTCTGGTCATTCCTCTTTTCCCTTCCTCTCCTAAGGAAACACCTGCGTGTTCAGGTGTTCCCCTTGGTTCTCACGTTCAGGCTGGAGACCACCAGTGCCAGCCCGGGGAAGCTGTGGGAGGTGGTGGTTGAGACCAGCCTGCCCGAAGCCATCACTGACCCCATCCACCCGAGGGGCGTTAGGGCAGCCGCGCTGGGCTCCTCGTGCTGCTGGGAAGGCTTTGGGAAGGCTTTGGGAAGGCTTTGGCAAGGCTTTGGCAAGGCTTTGGGAAGGCTTTGGGAAGGCTTTGCCCTGGCCCTGGCCGTGAGGCTGAAGCCTCTGTAGTCCCCAGCACCATTCCTGGAGCCCCGGGCAGGGTCAGTGCATGGGCCATGCCCTGGGGGAAGCCTTCAGGTTAAATGAAGGCACTGGTGCTGGACCGGCCACCGCAGAAGCCGTGGGCTGGGGCAGGCTGGAGCTCAGGGAGGAATTCACAGGGTGGCTGGAACAGCTCAGTGCTATTTTGGACTCTCCACAGCCAGTCTCCTACGTGACCCCAACCCCATTATCTGCCTGATTCACCTGCCATCATTCCTGGGTTTACAGTGCCTGTGCTAGGGACTTGGGAGAGCTCAAAGAATTGCAGTGCGCAGGAACCAAGCCATTAAAAAGGAATCGATACCCAGGAGCAGCACCAGATGAGCCTGGCTTGATGAAAACAGCCTCAGCCTCCTGTGTCCTCTGCCCTCCCCTTGCCCTCAGCTCCCTGGGACCATCATTACCCATCCTGCGGTCCTGCTCCCTGCAACAGCAGACCCGGAGTGCGCTGGAGCGTGGGGCCAGGGCCAGAGGATGCTCACTCCGAGGCAGAGTGCTGCAGAAAGCAGCATTCATTCACCACAGCTCGGGTTGAGTTCAGTGCTGCAGTCAGTGTTTTCCTCCACGCCTCTGTTGGATGCTGCCCTGCTTGTCCCAGCCTCACACCCAGCTCCCTGCCACCCCTCCCTGAGCATCCCCATGCTGACGGGTCGAATGCAGAAGAACAGCATCATTTCTCTGTTCTCTTTTAGAGTGCAGCTTTGCAGAGCTGAAAACGAGCCCCGGCTGCAGCTGGGGTGAACCCACCCCTAATAATAGACCCAGATGTAGCCTGGGTTTCATTTTCAATGCAAGCAGTGGAATTCAGGCTGCAGGATGAGAAGGAATCGCTGGAAGGGCCATGGCAGGGCATTGTCCCCCACAGCTGCTTCGGTCAGCGCTGTGCTCCCTGCCATGGGCATGGTGGGAATGCCAGCAATGGATTGAATCATAGAATAGAATCATAGAATAGTCAGGGTTGGAAAGGACCTCAAGATCATCCAGCTCCAACCCCCCTGCCATGGGCAGGGACACCTTGCCCTAAACCATGGTACCCAAGGCTCTGTCCAACCTGGCCTTGAACACTGCCAGGGATGGAGCATTCACAGCCTCCATGGGCACCCATTCCAGTGCCTCAGCACCCTCACAGGGAAGAATTTCCTCCTTAGATCCAATCTAAACTTCCCCTGTTTCAGTTTGAACCCATCACCCCTTGTCCTATCACTGCAGTCCCTAATGAAGAGTCCCTCCCCAGCATCCCTATAGGCCCCCTTCAGACACTGGGAGCTGCTCTGAGCTCTCCACACAGCTTCTCTTCTCCAGGCTGAATGTGTTTGGTTTCCCCCTTTGAGCCCCCCGTTACCAAAGCAGGCAGCGTCTGCGTGCTCCGAGGGGCGAGGGGGGTGATGGGGTCTCTGTCCCTGCAGGTGAGGGGCTGAGCGGCGCTGGGGCCGTTATCTGCAGGGAGCAGCCTGGCTCAGGGGCGTTATCAGAGCGGCCACAGCCGGGGAAGGGCCTCTGGGCACTGCCTTGGCTCAGGCATTCACCCCCATGGATGATGGCAGCAGCCTGCGGCAGAGCTGGGCCATGCCCACAGACCTGAGCTGCCCCAACCGGGCCGCAGCGATGGGCTCGTGGCACTGCTCAGGGTGTCCGCAATGGGATCAATGCACCGGTACTGGTCTGTAACTGGAGTGGGCTGAGTGGAACCTCCTAAACTGCCTCCAGACAGACCCAGCATCCATGCTCTTGTGAGGATGCCCCACAGCCCATGCATCCTGGTGCTGCGTTCCTCAGCTTGGGAGCACAGCCCCACCTGAAGGCTGCAGAACACCCCTGTAGGTCAATGGGAAACACACTACAGCCTTTGGTCAGACCTTGGACTGGTGGAATGGATGCTGCTGGTCTGGTTTGGGGTTTCCTTATGGGATCAGGTGCTCCTGGAGGTCCCTTCCAAGCTTGCATTCTATAACGGGTTGGAACAGGGCCTGCATTTCTGGTGCAAGGCGTTCAACTTCCAAGCAGGGAGAGGCCAGTGGGGTCTCTGCCTTGAGCCCACTGCACACACACTAGCAGAGCAGAGGAGCCTGGCCCCAGTCACAGCCCCAGCCCTGGCATCCCAGAGGGATTCCTGAGCACCGGAGCCTGAGGACAGGATCCCTGTTCCATTGACACAGCCCTGGCTGCACACCCGTGGATCCCACACAGGGCTCGGCTGGACCAACAGCCTGATGTTTTCCAGGCTTCTGCCCGATGGAGGGGGCCTGCTGGGGGCCAGGGATCCCCTGTGTGCCCGGAGCTGCAGCCCCTGCACCGGCGCTCAGCATCCCAGGAGTGTGCTGCGGTGCAGGAGGGTCTGTGGAGGCTTCAGAGCCTAAACCCGGACATCCCCCTGTCAGAGAAACACCCCTCGGGTTTAGAGAGGCTGCAAACGCTGCGGAGACCCCATGGTTGGGTGCTGCTGGTGTGAGGCTGCTGTAAAGTGCGTGTAACCTGGCACAGAGGAGCATGGAAGGGTTTGGATTGAAGGGAGCTTAAGGCTCCTCCAGCCCCAACCCCTGCCACGGGCAGGGACCCCTTCCACTGGAGCAGCTTCTCCAAGCCCCTGTGTCCAACCTGGCCTTGAACACTGCCAGGGATGGGGCAGCCACAGCTTCTCTGGGCACCCTGTGCCAGCGCCTCAGCACCCTCACAGGGAAGAGCTTCACCCCAATGTCCCATCTAACTCTTCCCTCTTCCAGGTTGAAGCCATTACTCCTCATCCCATCCCTCCGTCCCTTGTCCCAAGCCCCTCTCCATGTTTCCTGCAGCCCCTTTAGGCACTGGAGCTGCTCTCAGGTCTCCCCTTCAGGAGCCTTCTCTTCTCCAGGCTGCCCCAGCCCAGCTCTCTCAGCCTGGCTCCAGAGCAGAGCTGCTCCAGCCCTCGCAGCAGCTCCATGGCCATGGGTCAGTGCCTGGCGCAAGCCATGGGGTGACCTCTTCCTGCCTGTGGTCAGCAGGGCAGGGCAGGGCAGGGCAGGGCAGGGCAGGAGATAAGAGGGAGCCGTGTCCTGAGCCCGGTGATCGAGTGCCGGGGCTGTCCCTGCAGACCACACCTCACAGGGACCCGACCCCCATGGAGGGATGGAGCCCCCATGGGGACCCCCAGCGCGCCCCAGCCAATGGCCCCATGGGGAGGAGCTGCTCCAGGGGATAAAAGCCTGCGTGGGGTCGGCAGCGCAGCCACGGGTCCCTGTCCTCCCCCTGCCGCCGCCGCCGCCTCCGCCGACACCATGGTGCACTGGACAGCCGAGGAGAAGCAGCTCATTGCCAGCCTCTGGGGCAAGGTCAACGTGGAGGAATGCGGAGCCGAGGCCCTGGCCAGGTAGGTCCAGCCCTGGGCTCTGCACCGTGGGCACAGGAGCTGCGGCGCTTCCATTGGGGAGCATTCACGTGCCCGTGCCTTGTGTCCCCGCAGGCTGCTCATCGTCTACCCCTGGACACAGAGGTTCTTTGACAACTTCGGGAACCTCTCCAGCCCCACGGCCATCATCGGGAACCCCAAGGTCCGTGCCCATGGCAAGAAGGTGCTCACCTCCTTCGGGGAGGCTGTCAAGAACCTGGACAACCTGAAGGCCACCTACTCCAAGCTGTCGGAGCTGCACTGCGAGAAGCTGCACGTGGACCCCGAGAACTTCAGGGTGAGCTGGGCTTGGGGCTTGGCCTCCCTCCATCCCGAGAGCATCAGAGCCTGGAGGGTTTCAAACAGGCATCAATAGTGTGTGTTTTGGTTACCAAAGGGCCTGGGGGACAGGGTGGGCTTGTGATACAGGACAGACATGGAGCGATGCTCGGGAAGCCTGGAGGCTCCTGCAGGCATTGCTTGAGGAGAGCAGAAGGATGCCAGGAGGTGGAGTGGGATGAGGATGGGGAGCATGGAGGGAAGTCCTCAGGCATCCTCTCCCTGACTCCCCCTGGCCCCAAGGACTGGGATCACTTATCCCCCTTTTTCCAAGGCTGGCAGACAGGGCAGGAGAGGGAAAAGCAAGTGTGGGATGGACAGGGGCTGGAAGCAATGGGAAGAGATGCAGACTGGTGCCAGAGACAGAGGGGACTTGTCTGAGTGTGGGGACGAGGTCAGCCCATGAGGGAAGGGAGCGGGAGGGGAATGAAGCAGAAGAGATGAGGGTGCGGGGGGGAGGTGTCACTGTGGGAGAGGAGGGGGGTCAGGCTGTGGGATGGAGAGGGCTGGATGGGGCTGACGGCTTCTGGCTCAGTCTCTGCTCAAGCCTGACTGCGGGATTAGGAAGCAGACCCCACACTGCCCAAGCCCGCATAGTCCTGGGGTTCAGAGCGGGAAAGAGACAGGAGGTGTCTGGGAATAATGTCTAGAGCTGGAACAGAGGTGTGGGGAGAGGCAGAGGAGGCGGCTGCTGCTGCCTGCTGCCAGCACAGGGCTGTTTCCCTACACTGACAATGGGCAGCAGCCCCCAGGACCCACCAGCGATGGGGTCCTGGCAGGGGACGGGGTGCTCGGCACCGCACTGACCCGTGTCCCTTCCTTCTGTCCAGCTCCTGGGAGACATCCTCATCATCGTGCTGGCCGCACACTTCACCAAGGACTTCACCCCTGCCTGCCAGGCCACTTGGCAGAAGCTGGTCGGTGTGGTCGCCCACGCTCTGGCCTACAAGTACCACTGAACCCCCTGCAGGGTGATGGGGCTGTGACAGTCAATAAAACCCCACATTTTCTGCTATTCTGCCTGTGCTCCGGTGTCTCTCGGGCTTCCTGTGGGGCGGGAGGGAGGGAAAGGGGGAGATGGGCTGGACCATCACGCACAGAGTGATGCTGGGGCGCCCATCACATACAGAGCTCCCGTGGGATACTGGCCCCTGAAACAGTGATGGGCACGTCCCAGCCCATGCGGTGCCCCTGAGCTCACTGAACTCACCCAGGAGGGTGCAGAGGAGCAGCTGCAGGGCAAGCAAGGGCCCCTCTGGCCCTGAGCCCCCCAACCTGTGGGGTGTGCAAGGGGATGAATCCATGGAGATTCACTGACGCCAGTGCAGATGGGGCAGAACTCCAGCCCTTCCCGTTCCTGTGCTGGTGTGTTCTGCAGCTGCTGAGCAAAGGCACTTCCTGGGTCAGCAGTGAGGATGCTCCTGCCCTGACTTGTGTGCATTTAGATCAGAACAAGGCAGCTGAAGTGAGAATGATCCAGGGCAGGGGTGAGGGCAGCTTGAAAACAGGCCTGAGCAGAGGTTATTGCTTTACCCAGAGTGGCTCAATGGGAGGATGCTCTGCACTGCACTGGGAGGATTCCGCACATCCCTTCCAGCAGTGCTTTATCAGGAGCAACTGAAGAGCAGCAGGGAGAGATGTGTGCTGCTGGGACTGGGGACACCTTGTTCTGAGTGATTACAGATGGAATACATCTACTGAGAGAGCTGGGCTGGGGCAGCCTGGAGAAGAGAAGGCTCCTGAAGGGGAGACCTGAGAGCAGCTCCAGTGCCTAAAGGGGCTGCAGGGGGGCTTGGGACAAGGGCCTGTAGGGCCAGGCCAAGGGGAATGGCTTGAACCTGCCCGAGGGGAGACTGAGCTGAGCTCTTAGGCAGAAGCTCTTCCCTGTGAGGGTGCTGAGGCGCTGGCACAGGGTGCCCAGAGAAGCTGTGGCTGCCCCATCCCTGGCAGTGCTCAAGGACAGGTTGGACACAGGGGCTTGGAGCAAGCTGCTCCAGTGGAAGGGGTCCCTACCCGGGGCAGGGGTTGGAGCTGGAGGAGCTGTGAGCTCCTTTCCAAGCCAAACCCGGCTGTGGTTCCATGACTCGTTCCATGACATGAAGGTCACCAGGCACCTCGAGCCCTGCTGGGGTAAGCAGGCACCTCGAGCCCTGCTGGGGTAAGCAGGCACCTCAAGCCCTGCTGGGGTAAGCAGGCACCTCGAGCCCTGCTGGGGTAAGCAGGCACCTCGAGCCCTGCTGCTCAAGACAGGAGATTGGGTGCTCTGGAGGAGAGCGGGGTCTGGCCTGGCTCCAGGAGGTGCAGGATGGGCACAGCTGCCCCGGCTCCTGCTGATAAGGGCTCTGGTGAAGCTTGGTGCGGGACTGCTGCAATCAGAGTGAGCACCAAACCCTGCTTGTCTTGGGAGTCACCTTGTACCATTGATGGGATTCTGTAAGGGGGAATGTCCCCATCCATGGCAGTGGGCATGGCTCAGTGCGGGGCAGTGAGGTGAAGCGTGGCTGTGGGCATCTTCCACCCACACCAATGGGCTCAGCTTGCTGGCAGGGTGCTCCAGGGAGGAGTCCTGAGCGCAGTGACACCCATCCAGGCAGACAGCTTTCCTGCTGGGGTAAGGGTGCTGCCAAGTGGTGCTGTGGGTGCACTAGGGGAGGGATCTGCCTTGGGCTGTGAGTGGAGAGGCAGCGACAGAAACTGCCTCCACCATTCACGTTGGGATGAACACTTCCCCTCCCTCCCTGTGCCACCAAACAGCCCCTCAGCAGACAGGGCTCTGCTGGCAGCTCAGAGCATCCTCACGCTGACGGCCCGGTCCCTGCTCCCCACACATCGAGCGCTGGTTAAAATGTGCTAAAATGACCTTTTTTCCTCTAAAATGGGTGAGGTGGATCCCAGGAACCTGCAGCCGGAGCACGGGGGATGTGCGGGGTGTCAGCGCTGTCCGGGCTGTCAGGGCTCTCCGGATATTAGGGCTGTCAGGGCTCTCAGACCTCTGCTTTTGGCAAGTGCCTCTGCCGTGCCCAGCACACAGGGCTGTGAATCCTCCGGGTGTCCTGGCTGGGAACACAGCGACACCCCTGAGGCACCCCTGGGGCCTTACCTGGCTGTGGGCTGCTGGCTCTGACAGCCTATGGACCGCTGCCTGGGCGCTGTGAACAGCCCTGGGCCTGCCCAGTGCTGCTGCTCGCCTCGGAATGTCTCTGTGGTGACTAATGTGACAAGTGAAGAGTCTTTCACAGGGGATTTAATCTCATTTTCGCCTTTCTCCCAGCTGCTGGCTGCCCTGTGGCACTGGTGTAACTGCTGGAGCCGATGTGAAAAGCACTTAGGAGGGATCACTCGCCAGGATGGGAGATGCTCCCTGTCCGTGGCACCGGAGCTCTGGGGATGCTGCTGCCACAGCAGCGGGTGGGGAGGAGCCACATGGCCTGGGGGGACAGGGCTGGAGGAGGAGGGAGGGAGGAGGCGAAGCTCTGCAAGCCCCCGGAGCTGCTCACCCCCGGATGCTTCGCACCCCTCCCGGGATGGGCGTTTGGAGCTGCCCTCAGGGGCGGTGCTGGGGCAGCGCAGGGGGGGTGCCACCAGCTCTGCTAACAGAGCACGGAGGCTGTGTCCATGGAGCAGGCACCGACCCTGCAGCTCCTCATTGCTCAGCTCTGTGTTAACGGATGGAGCGCATGCATGAACCGACACAGGGCAGGGCTAGAGCTGCAGGGAGAGAACCCAGCTGCAGGCCAGGTCACCCGTTACAGACGGAGGCAGAGCTCATCCCAGCCTCCTTGCGTGACTTAAAGTGCATCTTTCAGTGCATCAGGGTTTGCACAGTTACACTGGTAAGGATGCTTTGATTCCTGTTAGTGAGAAACCCCTCGGACTGAGGTGCCCCGTCAGGCAGGAAGGTGGGAAATGTCACGCTTTTGAAGCTACGGTAACTGCAGGGGTGGTATTGATCTGCAGGGAGAGCTCAGTTATCTGGAGCAGGCAGACAGGAGACAGCACAGTGCTCCTCAGATTTGCAACGGCAGTTGCCAAGAAGGCAAGGGAGCAGGCTCCATCCTGCATGAGGGGAGAGATCAGCCCTGCCAGGCTGTCAGGCAGTGTGAACAAGCAGTGTGGCCATGACAGGAACGCTGCTTTGCCAGGACACAGCTTGCTCCTCCTGGGCTATGAGGACTCCTCTGCAGCGCAAGCAGCGGCAGCTCTCCGGGGGCTGTCAGTGCTGGTGGCTGATGGAGCAAACCCACTCACCCCGCACCCTGTGGACAAGGGGCACTGCACACTGCTGCCAGGAGTCCAAACACACAACCATGGCTCCCACCTGGTTCTGCCTTCCCTTTGGTGCACAGCCCGGGTGTGAGGTCGCCAGGCTCACAACCATGCCCACTTGTGACACCCAGGTATTGGGCTGGGGGACGTTCAATCAGCCCCATGCAGGAACGGGGCAGCCGAGCTCCAAAATGAACTCCTGGGAAACAGGAGAGCTTAGGCTCAGGAGAGCAGGGACAGTGATTGTGGAGTCATGGAATGGGTTGGGATGAAGGGATCTTAAAGCTCCTCCATTCCCAACCCCTGCCACAGGCAGGGACCCCCTCCACTGGAGCAGCTTGCTCCAAGCCCCTGTGTCCAACCTGGCCTTGAGCACTGCCAGGGATGGGGCAGCCACAGCTTCTCTGGGCACCCTGTGCCAGCGCCTCAGCACCCTCACAGGGAAGAGCTTCTGCCTAAGAGCTCAGCTCAGTCTCCCCTCGGGCAGGTTCAAGCCATTCCCCTTGCCCTGTCCCTACAGGCCCTTGTCCCAAGCCCTTCTCCAGCTTTCCTGCAGCCCCTTTAGGCACTGGAGCTGCTCTCAGGTCTCCCCTTCAGGAGCCTTCTCTTCTCCAGGCTGCCCCAGCCCAGCTCTCTCAGCCTGGCTCCAGAGCAGGGATGCTGCAGCCCTCGCAGCAGCTCCGTGCCCTCCATGATGATGGGCAGCAACTCGGAAGCTCTTTGCCAGGGCAGACAAGGAAGGAGGCTTTTGCATTTCAAGCTTGGAGCCTAGATTTGGGGTGGTCATTCAGGCCTTGGTTCCCAGTAGCTTCTGGTCCTTCGAGCTGGGGTGGATGATGCCAGTGAGAGCTGTTCAGGATGTGTCCCAGGAGTGCAGGGCACCATTAAGGGGCTGAAAACACATTCAAGGAGGAGATTGCAAACTCTTTGAACATCACTGTGTGTCTTCTTGGGTCTGCACCCTGTGTTCAGCCCCCAGCCTCAGCTGCCTGTGCAGTATTGGATACCTGGACTGGGGAGGAGCCACACAGGCAGCTCAACCTGCACGTGGGCTGTGAACACAAGCACAAGGGGCAATGGGTACAAACTGGAACACAAGAGGTTCCACTTAAACTTCTTCTCAGTGAGGTGACAGAACACTGGACCAGGCTGCCCAGGGGGGTTGTGGAGTCTCCTTCTCTGGAGCCATTCAAAACCCGTTCCTGTGTAACCTTATCTGGGTGTTCCTGCTCTGCAGGGGGATTGGACTGGATGAGCTTTTGGGGTCCCTTCCAATCTCTAGCATACTGTGTGATACTGGGATACATGGGGATGCGGTGATGCTTGTCCACTCAAAGACAGAGGGGGGCCATCAAGAACCTGGACAGCATCAAGAAATGCGTTGCTCAACTGCACCGTGACAAACTGCACGTGGACCCTGAGTACTCCATGGTGAGAGAGCTGAGTGTGGGTCACGGAGGAGGTTCCGATTCTCCGGAGAGGGATTCAGGGGTCTCTGTGGTGTCTGACAGTCACTGAGACCTACAGAGAACCCCTGGGGCCCTGCTGAGGGCACGGTGATGGAGGGGAAGGGGCGGTGAAGAGGTGTATGTATGTGGTGAGAACAGAGGGGAGTTATGGGGGGGAAGGGGCAGGGAAGAGGTGTATGTATGTGGTGAGAACAGAGAGGAGTTATGGGGGGGAAGGGGCAGGGAAGAGGTGTATGTGTGTGGTGAGAACAGAGGGGAGTTATGGGGCTGGGATCTGTGAGAGCAGACACCCGGATGGGAATGAAGCACAGTCCAATAGGTGCTGGTAGGCAGCAGGGTTGGCTTGGAGAAGCTTGGCTGTGGTGGAGCGGTGAAATCAGGACAGAAAATGGCCACAGGCATTTCAGCAGAGGGGGACCTGATCAGGAGAGAAAAGGGGGGTTAGGATTTGACAATAAAGGGTAAGTTAAAGCAGAGGGAAGAGTGCACAGCAGGCAAAGGGATGCATGTGGGGAGGAGGATCCAGCACATGCAGGCATCCTGGTGAGTGCCGGAGAAGCACCCCTGCAAGGAGCACGGGGCTGTGATAGATCTGTTCCTTTGGGGTGAATTCCCCAGTGACCAGTGTCCATCCACACGTGGACGGTGGAGGGATGGCGGGCGGGGAACAGGGACCCGCAGGCTGATGGCTTCTCCTCCCTCCACTGCCAGCTCCTGGGTGACGTCCCCATCATTGTCCTGACCTCGTGTGTCGGGAAGGGCCTCACACCCGCCTGGCAGAGGGTGGCCCAAGGGGTGGCCCAAGGGGTGGCCCATGGGTACCACTGAGCCTCTGCTGCCCAGGGATGCTCCCAGCTCCCGGGGAACAGCCTCTGGTTCTGCTGGTCTGCCCTGCCAATGAGCACCAACTGCCACGAGGAGGGTCACCGGGCTGTGGGATGGGATGGGAAGCGCCCAGCGGTGCTGGGGAATGGGGTGCTGACACACACGGGGCAATACGAGGCATGGTCTTGTCTATGAATTCATCCCACTGAGACTCACCTAAGGTGGAGACTTCAGGCGAAAGTCCAAGACAAAACTGAAATGAACACGTTATGAGAGAAACAGAAATACCGAGACACCAGGTAACAGGGCTGGGTTTGATGTTCCGGTCGTAGACGGATGAAATGGAACAAACCCTTGGACAAAACCGTGCAGTGGGAGATGCGGGCAATCGCTTGGCACCTCCTTCAGGGAAGGAGAAATGCTTTTCCTTCTGTTGTTTTTTTGTCTAAATCATCATCATTCCCAGACTAAGAGGGGCTTGGGACAAGAGCCTGTAGGGCCAGGCCAAGGGGAATGGCTTGAACCTGCCCGAGGGGAGACTGAGCTGAGCTCTTAGGCAGAAGCTCTTCCCTGTGAGGGTGCTGAGGCGCTGGCACAGGGTGCCCAGAGAAGCTGTGGCTGCCCCATCCCTGGCAGTGCTCAAGGCCAGGTTGGACACAGGGGCTTGGAGCAAGCTGCTCCAGGGGAAGGGGTCCCTGCCCGTGGCAGGGGTTGGGAATGGAGGAGCTTTAAGGTCCTTTCATCCCAAACCAGTCGGATTCTGTGATTCTACGGTTATGAAAGGCAGAATGTCAGAGACCCAACCATGCGTTATGGTAGGAAACAGGCCAAGAATGTGAGTTTCGTGTCCAGGAGGGACAGAGCCTCTGCTCCCTGCCCTACAGAGAGCTTTGTCTGCGCAGTCTCTGTGCCAGCCTGGCCCCACGGGGCCCCCAGCCTCTGCCCCCTCCCGGGCTGCAGCATCCCCATGGCACCGAGAGCAGCTCAGGAAGTGTTTGAGGTTTCGGGGTGGTGAATTCCTCCCACCCCTTATCAGGGAGGAGGCAGAGGCTCCGGAGCAGGTCTGTGGTAAACACAGCGCTGTTGAGGGTGCGGGCTGGGAACTGGGGCACCCCCAGGCTTGAGCCACGGTCACAGAATCATGGAATCAGAGATGGGTTTGGGTTGAAGGGACCTCAAAGCTCCTCCAGCTCCAACCCCTGCCCCGGGCAGGGACCCCTTCCACTGGAGCAGCTTGCTCCAAGCCCCTGTGTCCAACCTGGCCTTGAGCACTGCCAGGGATGGGGCAGCCACAGCTTCTCTGGGCACCCTGTGCCAGCGCCTCAGCACCCTCACAGGGAAGCATCCAGTTGTCAAACTGTCAAACAGCTGATAGGGAAGAACAAGGAGAGCCCAAACCCTGACACGTCCTGAAGGAGGGCAAGGAGCAGCCCCTCACACACTGCTGTGCTGAGGGAGAACCCAACAGCCCCAAGCCCACGGCGTTGGCTTTGCACTCACACAGCCACTGCAGTCTGCACCATCAGGAGGCACCGGCTTTGCCGTGCTGGGGCTGTGGGTGGAGAAAACTCATAGACTGAACTGGGTTGGAAAAGCCCTTCAGGATCACCCAGTGCAACCATTGCCCCACAGCCACCACTGCCCCATGGCACTGGGGCCTCGTCTCCATGGGGTGTGAACCCTTGCAGGGCCGGTGCCTGCAGCCCTGCCCTGGGCAGCCTGTTCCAATGCCTGAGCACCCTCTGGGGCAGGAGCTGTTCCTCAGCTCCATCTAACCAGTTCCAATGCCTGAGCACCCTCTGGGGCAGGAGCTGTTCCTCAGCTCCATCTAACCAGTTCCAATGCCCGAGCACCCTCGCACCCCATCGTTGGGAATCAGCTGTCGGGCAGGGAAGCGCCGGTGCGGGTCTGGGCACCGTGCCCGGGGCCCCACCCTGACACCGCGTCCCCTCCCTCGGGTGCCAGGGCCCCCCCGGCGCAGGCCCTGGGGGTGCGGGGCAGGAGGAGGAGCCGGACGCACCCTATAAAAGCGGGGCCGGGCAGCGCCGGTCGCCAGCGTGCGACCCCTCGGGAGCAAGAGCCCAGACCTCCTCCGTCCCCGCGGCAGCCACACGCTACCCTCCGCCAGCACCATGGTGCACTGGACAGCCGAAGAGAAGCAGCTCATCACCGGCCTCTGGGGCAAGGTCAACGTGGCCGAATGCGGAGCCGAGGCCCTGGCCAGGTAGGTCCAGCCCTGGGCTCTGCACCGTGGGCACAGGAGCTGCGGCGCTTCCATTGGGGAGCATTCACGTGCCCGTGCCTTGTGTCCCCGCAGGCTGCTCATCGTCTACCCCTGGACACAGAGGTTCTTCTCTTCCTTCGGGAACCTGTCCAGCGCCTCCGCCGTCCTCGGCAACCCCAATGTGCGTAACCACGGCAAGAAGGTGCTCACCTCCTTCGGGGAGGCCGTCAAGAACCTGGACAGCATCAAGAACACCTTCGCCCAGCTCTCCGAGCTGCACTGCGACAAGCTGCACGTGGACCCCGAGAACTTCAGGGTGAGCCTGCTCCCGCTGCGGCTCCGGTCCCATCACCACGGGAGGGATGGACCCAGGATGTGCCAGGGCAGGAGGAAGAGGGGCTGGTGCCTGGGGCAAGGGGGAGCTGCAGCTTGGGGAGAAGGCATTAAAGGGGCTGGAGGTGCTGGGTAACGGAGAGGCCGTTGGAGGGTGCAAGGCAGGATGGAGATGGGAAGGGGGAGAGAGGTGGTTTCAGTGCGGAAAAGGAGGGGGAGTAAAGCGAAAGCAGTTGCTGAGCAGGAAGAGGTTTTGGCCAAGGGGAGGCGAAGGAGCAAGAGTGAAGCTGGCACAGAGGAGAAAGGAGACGAGAGCGAGGAGCGAGAGGTGGCAGCCAGATACTGAAAGCAAAAGGGGAACGGGAGCTGTGAGTTCTGCTCCAGAGGAACTCCCCAACAGAGCCAAGGGGAGGAATGGCAATGTGATCCACAGAATTCATGGAGAAGCTTTGCTCGCCCTCCCCACAGCAGCGGCAGGACCCAGACCTTTAGAGTCAGAGCAGGAACCAGCCTGGTGTCCACCGGGAGGGTTCCAGGGGACTCTCAACCCTATGAGATGCCCATGGGTTCCCCTGGCTCTGACGCGAGTGTTTGCCATGGGGTGTGCGGGGTGCTGCTAACCCCAGGCTGCTCTTGTTCCCCCAGCTCCTGGGTGACATCCTCATCATCGTCCTGGCCGGCCACTTCGGGAAGGATTTCACTCCCGACTGCCAGGCTGCCTGGCAGAAGCTGGTCCGCGCCGTGGCCCACGCTCTGGCCCGCAAGTACCACTAAAGAGCAGCACCGGAGCCCCGGCAGCACCCTCAGCACCCGCTGACTGCTGCTGCAGAGCCAACAGCTTCTAACAGCCAAATAAAGCTCATCTGTGAAGTCTCGCCTGAGTCTGGGTGTCCTTGGGAGCCTCGAGGGCTGGGGCACACGGGGGTGCGGGGGTCTGGGTGCCCGCTTGAGCAGGGAGCGTGTTCTGCTCCTGGGAAACGCCGCCTTCCTTTGCGCTGTGTGCGGGGCTTCGGGGGGCTCTGTGGCACCCGCCTTTGGAACCGACACTTCCAGAGAGCTGGGGATGCGCAGCCCTGCTGCCCCTGCGGTCCGGCGCTGGGAATGCTGCTGTTCTGGTGTGAAACCCGGGTGTTTATCGTAGGCAAAGCGGAGGATTCGTGGCTTTGAGGGAGTGAATAAAGTGAGGAGCTGAATGGAGCCCAAAGCCTGCCCGAAAGAGCTGACTCACGGTGGCCCAGCAGCCGCTGGGTGGGGGCCGGCTGCAGATAAACGCTCTGCTATCAAGACACGGCCAGACCCTGTTTATTCACCTCCTCCCGTGCCGGCCCTGCTGCAGCCGTGCCGCGGGGTGCAGCCCTGCCGCTGTGCTCACCCCCGAGGCGGGCATCACCCGATGCTCGGCTGTGGGTGCTGGGTGCCTGCAGAGCAGGAGTGTCCAGGGCAGAGCCTGCTCTTGGCATGGGCAGAGCCTGCTCCTGGCATGGGCAGCGCCTGCTCTTGGCATGGGCAGCGCCTGCTCTTGGCATGGGCAGAGCCTGCTCTTGGCATGGGCAGCGCCTGCTCTTGGCATGGGCAGCGCCTGCTCTTGGCATGGGCAGAGCCTGCTCTTGGCATGGGCAGCGCCAGGGCAGAGCCTGCTCTTGGCATGGGCAGCGCCTGCTGTTGGCATGGGCAGCACCGTCTGACCCAAAGTGCTGCCGAAAGGATGTGCTGGGTTTCTAAAGGGAACACGGTGGCACCGCTCCATGTCCCTGTGCCTCCAGCACCCTCTGTGCACTGCGTCCTGCCCCTGCTTCATCCGCACCTGTGTGCATCCCAGCTGCAGGATGCCCTGACCCACTGCAGGGTATGGAAATGGCCATAAATGCCCCTTCTCTTGCTCAAAGGAGTACAATCATGGAATAGTTGGGGTTGGAAGGGACCTGCAGAGGTCACCCGGTCCAATATGAGCTGATTCTATGATTTAGTGTCTGCTGTCAAGGCAGACCCCGGGAAGGGGAGAAGATGATTTGTACTAAGTCCCAGAGTGCTTTCTCCCTGCAGGGCTCTGGGCAGGCACGAGGGGCAGGAGTCCAGGCTCAGAAAACCAGGCTCCTGGATGAGTTTTCTTGGGTTTTCTGGTAGATTTCCACAGACTGTCATAGGAAATGACCATTGACAGACCTCAGGCTGACCTATGTGGACAAGAGGGTCTCCTGCAAGCAAAGAGTCTGGGCTAGAAATGAGCTGAGCAGGCCTCTCAGGTGAGACCCCACAGGTCAGTGCAGGGAGGGCTGTGCTCTCCCCCGTCCATGTTCCCACCAGGACACCCCTTCCCAGGAGCAGGGATGAGGTTTCCATCCCCAGCACCAGCAGCATGGCAGGATGGACGCAGTGCCACTGGTGCTGCCCACGGCATCACTCCCATCCCCATCCCCAGCGAGGGGATGACACCCCAGTCCCTGTGTCCCAGCAAGCAGGCCCTGTGAGATGGGCTCTCCCTGTGCTGCTTTCCCTGCTCCCAGTTTGTCTCAGACATTTTTCCTGCATGCTCTCTCCCCAGTGAGGTGCTCAATGGGATTTATCCCCGTGCTCCAGCTCAGCAGCCCACAGGCACAGGAAAGGCCAGATGTAGGCAACCCCAATAGAGAGAATTCATCCCTATTCCATGGGAAGATGTCCCCAGCTACAGGGGGAAGGAGATACTGTCCCTTCAATGCTTCTTTGGACTGATTTTCCTCCTCGTTCCTGTGTTTTCAGTAGGAGGCCAGGAGGACACTTAGCAGGAGGTGGCCCATGGAGGAAAGCAAGCCCTGATGTCTGGAGAGCAGCTCGGTCAGCCCTTGAGATCTGCTGTGGCCTGGCCACCTAAACACCCCATCCAGCAAGATCCAGCACCTCTTACTTAGCCCAACCCAAATCCCATGGAGAACAACAGGAATACAGGGGATTGCCCCAGGTGCTTTGGGGTCAGGGTCAAAGCCTCTCTGCTTCCAGGAAGGACGGGGTTTCTTTGGGTTTTTTATGCAGAAAATCATGGGATCATGGAATGATTTCTGTTGGAAGGGACCTTAAAGCTCCTTCCAGTTCCAGCTGCCTGCTGTGGGCAGGGACACCTTCCACTAGAGCAGGTTGGAAAGGGTGATCCTGTTTGATAGTTGCTCCCTGCCCAGGAGCACAGCACCTGGCTGGTCCTATACATCTGAGGGGAGAACATCTCGTGAGCTTCTGCCTGCTCCAAAGGGACAAGGAAACCAAGCAGGTCCAGTTATAGTGGGACATTAATGCAGACAATGCAGATGTCAGCGGTAAAGCCTGGGCAGCCTCTGAACAACACCAGTGCTGCCCACAGGTCCCAGTGGAGGAAGGAGGCTGGAGCTCTCCTGCAGTGCTGGGACCTGCAGGGTTTGCTCTGCCAGGGGCTGCATTTGGCAGGAGCATCCATCCTGTCCAGAGAAGGGAATGGAGCTGGTGCAGGGCCTGAAGCACAGGGGTGATGGGGAAGGGCTGAGGGACCTGGGGGGTTCAGATGGAGAAGAGAAGGCTCAGGGGGGACCTGATGGCTGCCTCCAAGTGCCTGAGAGGAGGATGGAGCCAGGAGGGGCTGGGCTCTGCTCCCAAGGAGCAAGGGATGGGACAAGAGGAACCGGCCTCAAGCTGCACCAGGGCAGGTTTAGATGGAGCTGAGGAGCAATTCCTGCCCCAGAGGGTGCTCAGGCATTGGAACAGGCTGCCCAGGGCAGGGCTGCAGGCACCGGCCCTGCAAGGGTTCACACCCCGTGGAGATGAGGCCTCAGTGCCATGGGGCAGTGGTGGCTGTGGGGCAGTGCTGGGAACACTTGCACTGGATGCTCCTGAAGCTCTTTCCCAATCCAGTTCATTGATTCTATGATTTCGCTTGTAGAGGCTGAGGCAAACCCAGCATCTGGGAGAGCCACGGCTCCAAGCTCACACGCAGTGAGCCCCATGTTAAACCTTGATGGAGCTGCCCTGCAGTGGCTGCTGCAGCCCTTTCCCTGCAGAGGGGCCCACGCTGCTCGGGGGATGCCTGCACAGAAGGGCAGGGATAAAGCTCTTGTGATCAGGATAACGAGAGGCCCCTTCTGCACACACCACACCCTGACCACCCCCTTCCCTTCTGCTGCCCCCCACGGGGACCCCCAGCGCGCCCCAGCCAATGGCCCCATGGGGAGGAGCTGCTCCAGGGGATAAAAGCCTGCGTGGGGTCGGCAGCGCAGCCACGGGTCCCTGTCCTCCCCCTGCCGCCGCCGCCGCCTCCGCCGACACCATGGTGCACTGGACAGCCGAGGAGAAGCAGCTCATTGCCAGCCTCTGGGGCAAGGTCAACGTGGAGGAATGCGGAGCCGAGGCCCTGGCCAGGTAGGTCCAGCCCTGGGCTCTGCACCGTGGGCACAGGAGCTGCGGCGCTTCCATTGGGGAGCATTCACGTGCCCGTGCCTTGTGTCCCCGCAGGCTGCTCATCGTCTACCCCTGGACACAGAGGTTCTTCTCTTCCTTCGGGAACCTCTCCAGCCCCACGGCCATCATCGGGAACCCCAAGGTCCGTGCCCACGGCAAGAAGGTGCTCACCTCCTTCGGGGAGGCCGTCAAGAACCTGGACAACATCAAAGCCACCTACTCCAAGCTGTCGGAGCTGCACTGCGAGAAGCTGCACGTGGACCCCGAGAACTTCAGGGTGAGCCGCGTCTGCAGCCCCAGCCCCTTCCAATGGGCTGTGGGGAGAGGAGGGGTTTGCCCTGGAACAGGGGGTGCTCTGTCAGGGGGTGCTGTCTCTGGCTCGTGGTGCCCGTGTGAGCTGATGGCTCGTTTGGGGCTGGTTTTAACAGTTTTGGGGACTTTCACACCCCGAAGCCCCATTTTTAGCCCCTGCACCAATGGGGAGGAGGAGGTGTTGGGAGACCTGAAGGAGATCTGGCTGGGGATAAAAGGCACGGAGGGGAAGGTGCAGCTTGGCTGGAGGGGGCAGAGGGAAGCCAAGCACAGCACTAGAGGAAATCCTGCAGTGAGATGAGCAGCTTGAGAGCCCCAGGGCAGGCTCCTGCGGGTGCTGCCTGCGGGGATAGGAGCCTCCCTCCAGCACTTCTGGGCAAAACCAGATCAGTTCCTTCATTTGCATCTAAAGAGAAAGAGAAAAAAACCCCATCATTTTGCGGGGTGGGTCCCCAGGCCAAATTGCTTTAAAATCCCCAAATTGGGGGGGAATAGTTTTAAAGTTTCCTTTTTGTTTTTCTTTTCACTTCTTAAAGAATGAAGCAAATATGATTTTAGAATTATAGAATCAACAGAAAATTTCCCCAAATCCCAGAGTTTCCTATGGAGAAGCTGAGGGTTTTGTTGTAGCAGTCCCAGGGAACACGGAGTGACCCATACCCAGTCCTGCAGCCCCATAGCCAGACCAGCCCCATACCCAGCCCTGCAGCCCCATAGCCAGACCAGCCCCATACCCAGTCCTGCAGCCCCATAGCCAGACCAGCCCCATACCCAGCCCTGCAGCCCCATAGCCAGACCAGCCCCATACCCAGCCCTGCAGCCCCATTGCTAGACCAGCCCCCATATCCAGCCCTGCAGCCCCAGGGCACTCTGATGATGCTGAGGAGGAAGAGGAGGGACGTGCAGCATGTGAGGGTCCTTTCCAGGGGGGAGCCCAGCCTCGGGGGGGAAGTCAGGAGGGAGGATGCACAGCCTGTGGGTTGCATGGGGCTGTGTGGGGTGGAGAGGGACCAGAGGGAGAGTCCTGCAGCAGGGAGACCAAGGAGGCAGAGCTTGCAGAAAGGAAGGAGCCGTTTAGGGCTAAAGCCGCAGCAGCGCAGGGTGAGGCTGAGGAGCTGTGTGCAGCAGGAGCCTTCTCCAAGGGGTTGTGGCTCCAGCAGCGCACCCCCGGCTGCGGTCCCTGCCCCGTGCCTGCAGCATCAACCCTTCTGCTCTCCTCTTTCCCTCCAGCTCCTCGGGGACATCCTCATCATCGTCCTGGCTTCCCACTTCGCCAAGGACTTCACCCCTGCCTGCCAGTTCGCCTGGCAGAAGCTGGTGGGTGTCGTGGCTCACGCTCTGGCCCGCAGGTACCACTGAGCATCCCCCGTGGGATGGGGGGGCCCTGCCCCGCCTCCAGCACTGCTGAGCACAAGGGGACGGGTGCTCCCCGGGTACTGAGCACCCAATAAAGTCCTTCTCCAGCACCAGGCCTGCAGTGTCCGTGTGGGTGCGCCGGGGAGGGGGGGCCAGGGGGGGCTGTGCTCAGGGCAGCGGCATCCTCTGAGGGCTCGCTCCTGGCTTCGGAGCGCTGCTGCAGGCAGGGTCCTTGGCTCTGGGGTGCTCCCTCATGTGCGCTCCCTGCCAGTGGGAGGGACAGGGGCCGGGAGGGGAAACCCATGCGAAGGGGTCTGGCACGAGGGGGTGCTCCAGAGGGGCATGGGAATAACAAGGGATTGCAAAGAATCCGCTGCTTCCTAAGGGAGGTTATGATGCACGTGCGTATCAGACCCCATCCCCATGCACCCACAGTGCCAATGACCCCCCCCCCTGCAGACTGAGAATCATAGAACCATAGAACAGTTCGGGTTGGAAAGGACCTGAAGATCATCCAGTTCCAACCCCTGCCATGGGCAGGGACACCTCACACTAAACCATGGCACCCAAGGCTCTGTCCAACCTGGCCTTGAGCACTGCCAGGGATGGAGCATGCAGTTCCCAGTGTCACCCAGTGAATAAACCCCATCATGGTAACTGGTAGCTGGGTTTTGCCATGCCTGGCCCTCCTCCTCCCATCCGAGGGGCTTTCACGATGCACGGAGCAAGGCTGTGGGTCAGCCTTTGCTGTTCCTTCACTGGGACAATGGTGACAATTCCTTTTTTAGCTGTTTTGTTATGCAACACGTTAATAGAGCCCCCCGTGAAGATGGTCAGGACTGTGCTTATCTTACTCTTAAATCCTGTCTTAACCCAGGACTGGAGACGCTTTGCACAAGGGGCTGGCAACCAGAGCTGTTGACAGCATCGGGGCAGCAGAGGCCTGGCTCTGAAGCTGCTGGAGCTCTCATGGAGAACACGGTTGTTTGGGGTCATAATCCTTCCAAACGTGCCCTCACCTCCCCTGGGCTCAGCAAACACCCCCCATGAACCAGACCCACAGAGAGCAAGCAGCTCCTGCCAGGGCTGTGCAGGCAGCGTGTGCTGACCCTGCCTGGGCAGTGCCCTTCCCACTGCGTTATCCCATGGCTCTGCCCTCGGAGGCTGCAGGAGGTTGCTGGCTTTTCTCACCCCTGCCTTGTTTGGAAGGGAAAGACCCAGTCTGAAGGTGCCCCTGTAACTGCTTTGCTTGGAGGCTGTAAAGGACAGGGTTGGAGCGGGGTGGGGGCAGGATGCAGATTTGCCCATCACAGTGTGGACGATGGGGGGCCTCTTTCCCATATCTGCGCAGGGTTCCAAGCCAAGTTCTGGGATGAAGGAGGCTCAGGGTGTGCAGCCTGCAGGCCCTTGTCCTTGGAGGCAATGCTGAAAGGTGTCACACAGACCACGACAGGGGACAACGAAACAAAGGGGAGATCTGAACCCCTGGTGAAGAAAGTAAGGTCCGGGGCACAGATGCTGTTGGTCGCCCGTCTCTCTGGAGGGCAGGCAGGTCACTGTGGGATGGAGGCAAAGGGGATGGGACAAGGTGTTCCCTGGTCGCCAGGCAGCCAGAGGAGATGCAGAACCCGGGTATGAGCAGCACTGAGCTCCTCTGTGGGTGCCTCAGCCCTGTTTCAGCTGCCCTCGTGCCCCTTGGCATGGTCACAGAGCCCCGGGGGGGCAGGAAGCCATCAGCTGGACAAGGGGCATGGCAAAAAGCACTGCTGAGTGCAGGGAGGTGAGGAAGGAGATGAGGAAGAGCTGGGACACAGTTGGGATTCATGGGATTCATCCCATGGGCAAGGACCACAGCATCCCTGGAGTGGTGGAGACACAGCGCAAGGTCAGCGAGGGCCAGCATGGAGAGGACATTCTGCAGGGCTGGTGGAGGCTTTGGTCTGCTTTGCTGGCACACAGGGTAGCACAGTCTGCATGAACAGAGCAGGCTGAGGTGGAAACTGGGGTAAGATGATGTCCTTCACACGCAGGCAATGTGGTTACCAGGTCTGTGACCATGGGGCTGGTCCAGTGTTCTCAGTGTCCTCTCACTACTTAGGAGCTGCAATCTGCACAGCCCAGATTTGGTTCAGGTCTAGTTTAGAAATGACAGAAACCTCCTGAATGCCCATGAATGTCAGCCCTGATGATGGGCAGCTCAGGCAGCAGGTTGATGGCTTGTTCTGTCACAGCAGCTTCTCTGAGACCCAAGGCAGCACTGCAAAGCTTTGATGGATGAGCACATCGGCTGCTTTGGGAGCAGAGGAAGGGAATTTCCATAACAACAGCACAGACTAATTACTGAGCAGATTCCATGAGAGGAGGAGTTGTTCTTGTGAAAATTGGTGGGGAAAAGCCTTAGGAAATGGTGCTTCTCGTCAGCCATCGATGCCCCCTCTCCTCCTGCAGCCTCCCCCTGCAGAGCCATCACGAGAATGGACCCCCAGGTCTGCAGACAGTGGGATGGGAAATAAAACTCACATTTCTCTCATGAGAATCGTTGTTTGCAGGTGTTAAGGAAGAGAATCAGCCCGGTGCCTGTGCTGGGACAGGGAATGGAGTCCCTGCAGTGAAAGGTGTGGCGGTGTCTGCGTGCTTAGGAGACAAACAGTCGTGGGGTTCCTCGCTTGTTAAATGCTGCAGCACATTGAGATGGAACCCTCAAACCTCCTGCTTAAACCTGTGAGGGGTTAACCGAACCCCAGAGCCTTTAAAGGGATTCTTGTTCGATGCTCCCTGTCAGTGGAAGGAGCAAGATAACCAAAGGACTATCGGGAATAACTGTTTTTATCCATCCTGATCCCCACACTTGCCAAAACAACAGGAGCAGGGAAAAAAGCAATTCACTTCTTAGAATTAGGCAAAAATACTCTTTAAGTGACTCTGCTGCCTCTGCTGGAGCTCTATATAGTGTAAGGGAGGATTTGATGCCTCTAGAGGGGATTCTCTCTCTGTCAGGAGTGTCAGCGCTCCAGAAGCCAGGTCTCGGAGCTGGCGGGGTTGGGATGCGATCAGAACGCAGCTCAGCCATCCGTGCGATCTGCTCGTGGTGCTTTCCCAAGGGGAAGGAGGATGGAGGATGGATGCGGATGCGCTTGTTCAGGCTCTGCAAGAGACACTTTATTGCTCTCGAGAAGTAAATCAAGATGTTGTTTCCCCCAAGCAGCAGCAGCACCGAGTGGCTCCATGCCCCTGCAGCAGCTTTCACACTGCACGTTGTGTTACAGACATGCTTGCACAGAACCTCCGTGCCTCTCAGACCAGAGGGGTCCGACTGAGCTTGCCCAGCCCATGGGCTCCCAGCCCCCTGCTGCTGGGGCAGGAAGACCTCGGTGCTGAGTAAGAACTGCTCAGAGGTTGGTGTTTTCTCACCCCTGCTTTGGTCCCAAACCCAAGACAGCATCAGAGGAGCTACTGTGAGGAAAAAGAGCTCTGTCCCAGCCCCATACGCACTCCAAACCCATCACCTCCGCCCAGGCAGCTAGCGCCAGCACAGCCCTTGCTGCCTGTTTGTCCATCTATCCACATACATCTCCATCACTCGTCGCTGTTTCTTCCCCCCAAAACCATCTCCTCTCAGTGTGTTCCACAGCCCAGGTGTCTCTTGCTGGAACACAGGGACACTGCTGATGTCTGGAGGAGGGAATGGACATTTCTATAGGGACCAACACCCAGAGCTATAAAAGCAGTGGGTGCTGTTTAGATCCTGCATTTCAGACAGGATCTAAAGCCTTGAAGTGAAGCTTTAAGAACTGTGTTTTTTCCCCAGGATCATTCCCTAAACACAGATGTGCCAATGGGATGTTTCGCTCCTGCCCCTGCAGTGGCTGGTGCTGAGCACTCTCAGAGATGGGAAACTGGCTCCTCTGGTCCTTACTCACAGAGAGCCTGACAGATGGCTCTGCAAAGCGTGACTGAGCAAGGATGATGCTGTCTGCAGGCTCTGTGTTCATCCTGCTGGGTAGAAGCTGAGCATCCACCAGGGCCGGAGCCTCCCCCACGGCACAGACCCATCCTTGCCCTGTGTGCAGACACGCTGCTTGTGTGCCTCAACAAGGAGGGAGAAGCAGGCGAGGAGTATTCCTTCCTTGTGCTCACTGTGGAGCAATCACAGCGTTTCACAGAGGAGCACTGGTGGGCAGGATGCCCATCCTCTGGGGCAGCCCTGTGGCTTGGGTTTCTCACTTTAACGGCTCCTCACCCAGGCCAGAACAGTCAGTGATGCACAGAGTGAGCAAGAGATGTCTGTGGGGCACCCAGAGCACATTTACAAGTGATGAGGATGGGGAGCACGTTCACATCTGCACACCCAGGCTCAAATGCTTGAATCTATTTGCATGTTGAAGGTGATTGCAGCGCCCTGGAAAGCTGCCTGCTGATTGAACGCACCCAGCTCATGATTCAGCTGGCAAAGGCAGAGCAGAGGCACAGATGTCTGGAGCTCTGTGTGGGAAGTGGGGTAGCTGGAAATAGCCTGATTCCATTCTTCATGGCGTGCTAATGAGTTTAGCCACATGCCTCCAGTGAACAGTGAATGCCACGTTCCCCCACTGAACAATGCCATGATCCCCCATTGAACAATGCCACATTGCCCCCACTGAACAATGCCACATTCCCCCCATTGAACAATGCCACGTTCCCCCATTGAACAATGCCACATTGCCCCCATTGAACAATGCCACATTGCCCCCATTGAACAATGCCACGTTCCCCCATTGAACAATGCCACGTTACCCCATTGAACAATGCCACATTCCCCCCATTGAACGATGACCCACGTTCCCCCATTGAACAATGCCACATTGCCCCCATTGAACAATGCCACATTCCCCCATTGAACAATGCCACGTTCCCCCATTGAACAATGCCACATTGCCCCCATTGAACAATGCCACATTGCCCCCATTGAACAATGCCACGTTCCCCCATTGAACAATGCCACGTTCCCCCATTGAACAATGACTGCCACGTTCCCCCATTGAACAATGCCACATTCCCCCCATTGAACAATGCCACATTCCCCCCATTGAACAATGCCACGTTCCCCCATTGAACAATGCCACATTGCCCCCATTGAACAATGCCATGTTACCCCATTGAACAATGCCACATTCCCCCCATTGAACGATGACAGCCACGTTCCCCCATTGAACAATGCCACGTTCCCCCATTGAACAATGCCACATTCCCCCATTGAACAATGCCACGTTCCCCCCATTGAACAATGCCACATTGCCCCCATTGAACAATGCCACATTCCCCCCATTGAACAATGACTGCCACGTTCCCTGCTTTCACAGGCAGATGGGAAGTGAATTCCTTGAGTGCTGCAGAAGTTTGACTTCTTCCACATCAGGCACCGCAGCCCCCAGAAGAGCAACAGAAAACCTGGCAAATGAATAGCACATGAAAAAGAGCATTTTATAGCTCACTTGTTCACCCGTTACCCCAAAGGCACCGTTCCTGTACTCAAGGCTTCAGCCCCCTAAGCGCTGTTTCTCCTTTATGATCCCTGTTTCACACAGCGCTTTGTTTCCCTGAGGTGCCTTGGGCTGCGCACTGGAATCCCTCGGTTGGCAGCTGTGCAGGAGGAGCGAGAGCTGGATTTGGGCACCCGTTGCTGCATTTACCCCCAGCTGAGGGCTGCAGCACAGCACCCCTGCTGAGGATGGGAGCTGCTGTGTCGGTGACACAGATACCTGTCCCTTTGAGCAGCTCGGTGCGCTGTCGGCAGGAGCGATAGCGATGGCAACAACAACTAGAACAGTAAATGGTCTCCTAAGGGGGGTGACAATGCTCTGAGTTGCCAGTGCCTTGTCAAACGGGGACTTGCAGCAGTGACCATGTCCCCATGGGGTCAGGGTGAGGGACAGACACTGCAGTAACTGCTGCTGCTCCCGTAGCTCTGCGTTGAGGCCATGCAGTGCTGGGAGCTGCACAGGCACAGAAGAAGGAGAAACCTGCATCCCCTTTCCCTTCCACTGAAGGGCAGGTGATGGGGAGCACAGGGTGAAGGAGCAGGACAAGCAGGATCTGCCAGGAGATGAGCCATGGTCCAAGCCATGGGCACAAGGAAGTGCTTGCAGAGCTCCATAGGACAGGGCTGCCCAGCGGAGGCAGGGATGGGGAGAGGGACCCTTGTCCTCCAGCAATAATAGAACCAGAGCCTGATTTGGGATGAAGGGACCCTAAAGCTCCCCCAGTCCCAACCCCTGCCATAGGCAGGGACCCCTTCCACTAGAGCAGCTTGCTCCAAGCCCCAGTGTCCTGCATGGATGGGGTGAGGCTGTGTGCATCAGGGACTGAGAGTAGAGGGGTGGCAAAGGCTGGGAATCAAGAGGAAAGGCTGCAAACCCAGTACAGAGAACAGGAGAGGGACCCACATGGAAGCAGAGACCATCCCTGAGGGCCAGTGATGGTGCTTGCAGCAGCGGAGAGAAGACGCTGCAGCAATGTCCTGCAGGGATGTGGCCCCCCTGCAATAGATGATGTTATCATTGGCTTTACAGATGAGGAGCCTGGGGAAGGTAAAGCAGGAAAAAGGCCTGACCCAGCAACTCAGAGTGCTCATCTCTGCTCTGTCACATCCTCAAGGAGGAGGAAAGAAATGGCATCTTCAGGCTGAGAAACCAGGCTGCTCTCATTGCCCTGGGTAATCGAATCCTGCGTTACCTCAGATTGCTTATGAAGAGGGGGCCTTTAAGGGAGGCAGAGCATCAGCACGGAGCATGGCTCCGGGGAACAGCAGCTCTGGCTTCCCTGCTGATGGGCATTCCCTGCATGGCTCGTTTCCATTGATGGGTTTTCTTCCCTTGCTGTCTGAGGTACCTCATTGCAGTGCTGGGAATGGCACCATCCTGCTCATCAAAGGCTCCACCAGCCCATCCTCAGCCTGCCTGTGCACCCTGCCCATGGTGCTGCATGTCTTCTGGGCTGGGGTGGAGAGATCAGCTTCCAGCCTCACCCAGATGCTCTGCATCCATGCCTTCTCCTTCAGGGAGACCCCAGTGCTCCTGGCCATGGCCTTTGGTCATTACATGGCCATCTGCTGAGGTGCTCCTCCTTCCTCACCAGTGCCAGGATTACAAAGATGGGGCTGGGAATGGTTTGCTGGTCATGTCCAGAGAGGAGCACACCAAAGCCCTGTCAAACACTGGCCTGTCCACGGCCTCAGCCCAGGAGTCACTGGGAAGTGGGAATCTTGCCTACCCAAAATGCCCATAACAAGTGGAGAAGCACCAAATGGAGATGATCAGGGAGAGGCAGGGATCAAGCCTGCTGTCCTGTGAATCCAAGAGCAGCACTCTCAGCTCCACAATAGCCAGCAGCCAGCACACACAGGGAGAGATGGGTGGCTCGTGGATGCTGCACTTTGCTTTGATGCCAAAGGGGGTTGCACTGCTTCCTGGGATGGGAAGAATGCACGGACAGCAGAAAGGGAGGGCAAGGCACACATTCCCATTTTCCATTCCTGGGATTCCTATTAAAGGAAAGGAGAAGGTCTGAGGAAGCTACTGTTGGTCATTTCCTAGTGCAGCACCTTCATCCAGTCAAAGATCCCCCTTATCCTGGAAAAGAGTTCACAGAAGAGTAACCATGCCATAAAGCAAAGCTGTCTTCACATCTCTCTCACTCCAGTGATGGGGATCCAGACTTCGGAGTCTGTTGAGACAGCAAGAAGGCATCTTACCTTGGTGAACAGTTCTTACCATGCAGAGCTACAGCGCCAGGAGGCAGAAAGCTGATGGAGAGGGAGGGACACAGTACCTGGTTCATGACTGAATGATGAACTTCTCTATGCCAGGACGCAGAGAGCTGGACTGTGGTACGGTATTGACTGTGCTGCACTAGAGAGCACAAAGACTTGAGGTGGTATCCTGGATGGAGGGTGAAAGCAGCCTCGTCCAGAAAGCCCACCTCTGGATTTGGGAGTCATGGAGGGAGTTCACTGGTCCTTGCTCCGGCTTTTCCTTGTCCTGTAGAACAATAACAGGAGGAGCAGCATGTGGGGACCTGGAGCTGGGCTCTGGCATTGGCACTCCTCACATGGACTTCTGAGTGTGGCTTCCAGTGCTTTGTGAATGAGATTCCCACATCCTTCCTGTGCGGGTGCTGCAGCGCAGGACTCTGCTGGCTCCGAGCTTCACCCTCATTTCAGAGCTCTTTTTTCATCATTATTGTTCTTTGTACGTCCATTTTCTCTCTGTCTGTGCGTGAGCATCAGCACTGGTGCTCTTTTCCTTCCCTAAAAATAACCTTGGCAGCAAAGACCGCATTGAAGAGCCTTTGCACTGAGCGGGTTCTGCATCTTGGGGAGCTGGAGCTGTGCACAGCTGAGAACACAGATAGAGCAGCAGCACTGCGGGACCCAGCCAACGAGCATCCACCAGCCTGCTGACAACAGGCAGCATCTGAGCATCCCTGGCCCAAGTGAAGGGTTTTGGGCTTGGATGTTCCTGTGTGCACCAATGTAAGTGCTGTTTTCCAGCACCAATGAAAACAGGCAGCATCTGAGCATCCCTGGCCCAAGTGAAGGGTTTTGGGTTGGATGTTCCTGTGTGCACCAATGTAAGTGCTGTTTTCCAGCACCAATGAAAACAGGCAGCATCTGAGCATCCCTGGCCCAAGTGAAGGGTTTTGGGTTGGATGCTCCTGTGTGCACCAATGTAAGTGCTGTTTTCCAGCACCAATGAAGTAAAGAGTAACCACACCACCTTCTCCAAGGGAGGAGAGCTCTGGCACTCCCTGTGTCGCACAGGAACCGCTTCTGCATGCTGAGGTTCAGTCCTGCTCACCCACCTTGCCCGGCTGTAACACAGGCAGGGGTTCTCCTTCCCCACAGTCACTGGGTGCAGGTATCAGCATCTCAGAGGGTTGTTGGGACCCCACAGTGGGGAACAGGCATGGCCGGGGGGGCTCACCCTGGTGCCTACCCCATCGGGTGAATGAGGTGTCCATGTAAAGGTACAGCCATCACTGACAGGAGAAGGGTCCGAGGGCAACAACCTCTTCCTGAAGGGCACATCCTCCCTTTAGAACTCACTTTAACAGAGTCTGTAGAAACACTGGTGAAAGTATCTGGCATTCTCAAGAGCTGATGTGTGAAAAGCAGCCTGGAAAAGCGGATCACTGTTCCTTAGATGTGCAGTGATACCCAAATCTGAGCATCTTGAATCCCAGCTGCCAGGGCACACGTCTTTGTGTCACCACCCCAGAGATCTCCCAGGCACTGGGTGCCTCTGATTCCTGCTTGTTTGACTGATTCATTATCTCAAAGGGGGGGATGAAAGCCTACTATTAAAAGTGAATGTCAGCGGGAGGCTGCTGGGGAATTGCCTTAGGTTCAGCATCTCTTAGAAGACCTTCTTTAAAAAGACATCTCTTAGAAGACCTCCTCCTCCCCTGAAGGAGGCAGGTGGTGGAATGGATGGACGCTGGTCATGAGTGCAGCTTCCATGTTCTTAATGGAGATGACAAGGGGAAAAAGAACATATTTTGTGAGGCCTTAAGAAAAATGGGGTTCTACCTCCCCAGTGGGTGAGCATCAGCCCACAGGAAAGGTGCAGCCCTGCTTTATGAAGTGGGTGCTCTGAGAACAGCTCTTGGATGAACTGAAGTGCACTTGTACCTCTCCTTCTCTGCCTTCCCCTTTGCCCTCGCCTGTGCTCTGTGAAACTACTGCTTTATCTGCAGAGAAGGGATGAAGTGAGCTGACATGTAAGTGTTCCACTGAAATGGTGCCAAAAAGTCTCATTTCCTGTTCTGTCTGCAGCCCGACATCTGCTTTGCTTCAGCAGAAGCGCGCGTCCTCTTCCTGGGGCTCCACCTCTTGCAACCCCCCTGGATCCAGCTCACCGAGAGATAGCAGGGTGGTGGCCACGATAGCCAGGGCTGCTCGGGCAGATAGAGAGCTGCAAGGAGCAGGGGCCAGGTCAGAGATGTCCTCTCCATCCATCAGGGCCCTTCAGTTAGTACTAAGAATAGAGCAAAGGACCATAATGTGCTTGAGTTTCCTAACTGAGTTTGGGTTGTCTGGCCTCCCCCTCATGCTGCTGCCTCTCCCAGACATAGAGCAGGGATCCTGTAAAACGTATTTGCCTGTTGATTGGGATATTTCACGTGCATTAGCATAGTGCAACCCAGTTAGCAATGATCTCCTGTGACAGGTCACTCCAAGAAATTGCATCAGGGAGGATTGTTGGTATGTCTGAAAGGGTTTATGTTTACAGAGCACTTCTGGCATTTGTTAATACAAGGTTATTGTAGGTTTTACCTTCCTTAGAAGAAAGGTTAATGCTTAAAGTTGAATTCTATCCATTTCCTTCCATGAGGACCATCACCATTTCATAGAATCATGGAATCACAGAATGGGCTGGGCTCAAGGGACCTTAAAGCTCACCCAGTTCCAACCCCCTGCCACGGCAGGGCCACCTTCCAACCCAAACCTTTCTAAGATCCTATGATTCTCCAGCACAGGCTTGGTAACAAGTAGGAAAGTCCAGAGGAGGCCACGAGAATCATCAGGGGCTGGAGCACCTCCCATATGAAGACAGGCTGAGAAAGTCGGGGCTGTTCAGCCTGGAGAAGAGAAGCTGCGTGGAGACCTCAGAGCAGCTTCCAGTGTCTGAAGGGGGCCTATAGGGATGCTGGGGAGGGACTCTTCATTAGGGACTGTAGTGACAGGACAAGAGGTAACAGGTTCTAACTTAAACAGGGGAAGTTTAGATTGGATCTGAGGAGGAAATTCTTTCCTGTGAGGGTGCTGAGGCACTGGAATGGGTGCCCAGGGAGGTTGTGAATGCTCCATCCCTGGCAGTGTTCAAGGCCAGGTTGGACAGAGCCTTGGGTAATATGGTTTAGAGCGAGGTGTCCCTGCCCATGGCAGGGGGTTGGAACTGGATGATCTTAAGGTCCTTTCCAACCCGAACTGTTCTATGATTGTATGAAATAGGGAGGGTGGGATGAGGTAGAAGAGCTCAGAGACACGAAGCCCTGTTCGCCTACATTGAGGGCTCTTGAGTCCTGTAAAAAAGCATCAGACAGCATCGACCTGAGCTGCTCAGTGGCAAACAGAGTGGCACAAGCTCAGTGGCAGCTCAGAGTGGCACAAGGTGAGGGCTGGGAGCTCAGATGTCCCAGAGCGCTGCTGATCCCTGCGAGCGCTGCTCGCTCTGCCTCGGGAGAGCACTTCTGAGGCACGCATCCTGCCAGCTTCCACCGCGAGTCCTTGTCCTGCCTGGTGGGGTGCTCCTGGGGCCTGCAGACCGGGCTCCTCTGCACCATACCGAGGGGGGTGTCTGCACAAGGGTCACACCTGATACCCTGCAGTGTCCACGGGGTGTCCAGCCCAGGAGACGGGCTGTGAGACATGTGAGGTGCACAGATGAACTCATCAGCACCAGCCCTGGTGCTCCACAGAAGCTTTAGGCAGTGCTGAGCTGTTTGCCAGGGCAAACAGAGGCAACAAGGGCTTGTCTCAGGCAAGAAACAGCCAAATCCAGGTAACACTGGGAAGGGAAGGGGAAGGGGAAGGGGAAAGGGAAAGGGAAAGGGAAAGGGAAAGGGAACGAAGGGAAGGGGCTTCAGTCCCCATGACTGAACTTTGGAAAACAAGATGAAGATCAAGAATCCCACATGGTTTTCATCTCTGCCCAGGAGATCACTGTGCCCCGATGCTCTGAGCTCCATTAACTGCCTGTCTGAAGAATAGGCAAGGAAAAATAGCCCAGCATTTTGGGGATGGTTCATTCATTTTTCTTTATTATTTTTTCTCTCAGCACAAAAGGAAAGAAAACCCCAAGGAACATCTGGAGAATGAGCAGGACCCGTTTGTCAGTGCCATAAAGGGTACCTGGAAAGGGCTTGGATCCATCACGCACCTGGAGGAACGCTTCACCCGTCCCCACTCACACGTGGCAGGAACAGACGGGGTTCATTTTGATGGATGTGTTTTACCCCTCCCAGCTCTGATAAACCAGGCCACGGCAAAATGACAGGGGCAAAATAGCCTCGAAGCCCCAGGAGGGCAGGACTCAGACAGCACCAAAAGCCAAGTGCTTGCTATGGACTGCAGAGTGCTTTAACTGAGCAGAAGAGGTTCTAACAAGACGTGGTTGACGCTGCATGAGCACAGACTGCAGAGAGGATTCCAGTTGCACCCAGTGTCAGTCGGCAACTGGAAGAGACCGCACAAACCCACCATTTATTGTTGTCATTTGGAGGCCCTGAGCCAAGACAGCCCCTGCCTTTGGTAAGACGCCTCTTTTAGCTCACCTATGGACAAGGTGCAAGAGCCCCTGAGTGAAGCCCTTAGACCCATCTCCTGTTTTCCCTGGTGCAACTCGCTGTTCATGCCATGTATTTCCCCTTATTCACAGCTAAACTTGCTTTTATTACTCCAGCAAGTACAGGGAGAGCCGAAGCACTTCCAGTGCAAAGGAAGGATGCCCAGAGGGGTTGTGCTGCTTCCATCCTTGAAGGCCTTTAGAACACAACTGGGTAAAACCCTGCACAAGCTGGCCTAACACCAAATCACTTCAAATCTTAGACCTTCAAGCACACTTCCAGGTGCATGGTGTCATCAGTGCTGATACTTCCCTCTTTGCTCCTTCTCTATCAGCTCCTCCATAAAGTGAATGTGCCACAAATGGAAACCATGAATTATCATGCAAAACCCATGAATTATCATGCAAAACCCATGAATTATCACTCAAAAACCAGTCAAACCCCACTGTAGCATTCACTCAGTTCTGCCATTGTTATGGGTGATACGGGAGCAAAGAAGCAAAAAGTCAAGACATCCTTATTAGTTTGCTGAGCCCCGTTTCCTTCCCATTGTGTTACCCGCTGGATCAGGGTTGGGTTTAGGTCATTGTAGTAGATTCCATCCCTGGCAGGTCAAGGCCAAGCTGGACAGGGCTTGGAGCAACCTGGTTTAGTTGGAAGGTGTCCCTGCCCATGGCAGCGGGTTGGAGCTGGATGAGCTCTAACATCCCTTCCAACACAAACTATTCCATGATTCTTGCCAAGCTTGGTGAGTGTAAAGACTCTTGGCAGGAGTTTACAATTGCTGTTTGCTTTTTGCTCTGTGGCAGCCCCTCAGTCTCCTCCCATGTGCTGTGTGCCATACAAAGAGAGAACAGTCCTGCATGGACTCCAAGTGTAAAACAAGATTGTCTAGTATGAGGGTACAGGAGGCAGCAGCAGAGCACAGGTCACTGGGCAGCTCTGTCATAGATATGAATTAAACTCAGGATCCTCCTCTGTATCTGTTTGGTCCTCACCCCATAGATGATGGGGTTGAGCACAGCAGGCGCCAGGATGTAGACATTCCCCATGATGATGTGGACGAGCGGAGCCAGGTCCTTCCCAAACCTGTGCACCACGGACAGCCCAATGAGGGGCACGTAGAAGGCCAGGACCACGCAGATGTGGGCAACGCAGGTGCTGAACATCTTGACCCTCTCCTTCCATGATGCCAGCCGCAAGACAGCCTTGAGGATGAGGACGTAGGAGAGGCAGATGAGGACGGCGTCCAGCCCCATGACCAGCAGGATGGCGGTGAGGCCGTACACCACATTGGGGGTGGTGTTGGCGCAGGCCAGGTTCATCACATCCTGGTGCAGGCAGAAGGAGTGTGACAGCATCCGAGAGCTGCAGAAAGGCAGGGGCAGGAGCAGCAAAGGCAGCGGCAGGAAGAAGAGGACTCCCCTGGCCATGGCTACCAGCCCTACCTTGGCTGTCGTGGTGGTGGTGAGGATGGCAGCGTGTCTCAGCGGGTGGCAGATGGCCACGTACCGGTCCACGGCCATGGCCAGCAGCACAGTGGACTCGATGGCCGAGAGGGTGTGGATGAGGAACATCTGGACAAGGCAAGCGCTGAAGCTGATCTCCCTGGTGTCGAACCAGTAGAAGCAGAGGATGCGTGGCACTGTGGACGTGGACAAGGCCAGGTCGATGGCAGCCAGCATGCAGAGGAAGAAGTACATGGGCGCATGCAGGCTGGGCTCCATCTTCACAATGAGCATCACGACGCAGTTCCCAGTGACCGCCAGGATGTACATGGAGCACAGAAGGATGGACATCCAGAAATGGGCAGCCTCCAGCCCCGGGATGCTGGCCAAGATGAAGGAGGATGGGCTGAGGTCAGAGCTGTTGAGGAAGGGCATGGCATGTGAAGGGAAGAGCAGTCATGCTATGCCATGGCACATCCCCTGCTGCAAGGGAAAGAGAAACGGCAGCTTTAGGAGCCCTTTCCCATGACTGGGAATCCCACAGGGCCGTGCCTGTAAAATCCAATGGAATCTTTGCATTACCACAATGCAGAGCACTCCCTTTGTATTCCTTTAGCCCATTATGGCTGCATACAATAACACAAGGAGCCACAAAATGCTGGCATGTGAATCTGAACAAGAATTGCTTGGATTCTCTTAAATGCAGAACACTAAAATCTACTTTTAGGGGATAAACCCAAGAGCTGAACTAGTTTTCTTTTACTTATAAAGGGCAAAATGAAGAAAAGCCAACAGATTTCTGGTGGATCCTGTTAAGCTTCAGTTCTTCGCCTTTCCCATATGTGCCTCGCTGCCCTGTTGGAACTGGCTGAGCTGCCTCCCACGGTCCAGCACTCCCGAGTGCTGCAGGGAGACAACGCGTGTTCGTTTGTCTGCACACACAAATGGGATTTGCATCCTTTCGGCCTGAAAACAGATGGAATATCAGTGGAGAAGAGAGTGAAATCTGGTTATTCACCTCACTGTGTGCCTGTAAGCCTTCCAGGAGTGCCCTGCACTGAGGAGAACGGGCAGGGAGATGGAGCCTCTGCTCCAGGTCCTTTTCGGCTCTCAGGGGTCAGGTTTGTTTCAATACTGGGATTTGAAAGCGCTGAGGTGGAATGTCAAAGGCTGATGCGACGGCAGCGCCAGCCCAGCCTGGCTTGGGAGAGCTTAAACAGGGACGTTTAGACTGAAACAGGGGAGGCTGAGCTGAGCTCTTAGGCAGAAGCTCTTCCCTGTGAGGGTGCTGAGGTGCTGGCACAGGGTGCCCAGAGAAGCTGTGGCTGCCCCATCCCTGGCAGTGCTCAAGGCCAGGTTGGACACAGGGGCTTGGAGCAAGCTGCTCCAGTGGAAGGGGTCCCTGCCCGGGGCAGGGGTTGGGAATGGAGGAGATTTAAGCTCCCTTCATCCCAAACCTTTCTATGATTCTAAGCACATAACTGCTGTCTGCAACATGACTGAGCTTTCCGATGATTTCCTCCCTATCCATGTAAAACAGGGATGCAGGCTGGTTTATGGCAAGCTCTGCAGGCTGTTAATCCGAGTGTTTTAAAGTAACATTCATCTGTGAAAACTATATTAATCTTTCTCACTGCACATCCGTGGCGAAACCCTTCTCCTGAAATAGCAATCCAGATTTATTTCCCTGGTGTGGGGGTTTCCATCCTGACCTATAACACATAAGTTATGCTTTAGATTTTAATACACCATTCACATGCAGTGCAAGTGAGCTGTTACTGACAAGTCATCTAAAAGCTGTTCGAGTGATGAAATCTCCAGCAAACCACTTCCATCAAGGTGGAAGCTGAATGAGCAAAGCCCTGCAGTGATTGCCAGCAAGCATCTGAGCCAAGCTCCTGCAGCCCCTCAGGTGTGGTTACAGCATGAGGGTCATTGTAAAGCATCTGAGGGGATGTGGCTGTGAAAGGCAGGCGCTCGAGGTCGATAATCCCTGGATGTTTCAGTTCATCTTCAGTCTTTTGGCACCAATAAATGCAGAAGTGACTGATGAGTCTGGGTTGCCAATGAAGAGAGGGGTGAAGGGCAGGTTCTGTAAGGACCTTTCCTGCTGTAGAGATGAAAACTGGATCCGTGTCTTTACAAACCCCAGTAACTGCATTTAAAGAGAGGCGAACACATTCAGACAGCAAACCCATCCAAGCTGGAGGACCACGAGCAGCAGCCACAGCAGCTGATCCCAGTAAATGCTCATCAACAGTGGCCAGACTGTCCCAGGGAGCCAAAATAGGCCTAAGACCAACTTCCCAGGATGGAGCAGGCAATGGGGCTGTCTGCACCATCTGAGTCCATCTCTCCACTGCAGTGAGGCAGTGAGGGAGGGATGTATGCACCCCTCAAAAGGAACCATTTGAATATGCAGCCATTTCTCTATATCACCTCCCCAGACATAAAAGTATAAACCAAGCCAAACTGTTGCTTCAGAGGGAAAAGAGAAAAATGAAAACCAGAAGGAATCACTCAAATTCAAAGCATTTTCCAACCAAAATTGAACTCATCTTAATCGATGGTTCGATCAAATGAGTAGTTTGGGGGATTTTATTTCCTGGCTGTTTGTCTTCCCGTGTAAGCAGAAAAGCTGAACCTGCTCAGAGCTGTGCTGCCCAGCCCTGGCCACGTCTCTCACTCTGGGCAGGCACTTGCTGTACTGGGATCCATACAAGGGATGCCTGCACTTAAGCGAGCAGGACGTGGCTGGAGCATCATCCCACCGCCATCTGCACCATTAACCCATTCCTTGACATCCCAGGCTGCTTCCAGCTTGCCGTGCCCCAGGAGTGAAGGAGTGTGCAGCACTGGGCAGGGAATAGCATCCACAGGGTGTGAAGTAAAGCCCTCGTTCTTAGGAAGGCAAGAGGAAGAGCTGTGGAGCGGGCCAGGAAGCATCAGGGGTCTCCAGGACAGAATTATCCTTATCCCTCTTTTAATTATAGTGTGGACACAGACACAGTGCACAGCAGGGTCTGCAGCATCGCTCTGCATGCAGGAGGGCAACAGGAGAGTTTCCTAGGGCAGGGCTCGGGAAAAGATTGGGATATGAGGAGCTGGCAGTGCGAACCAAATGGAGGTGGCAGGAGTGGTCTTCCTCCTCCTCCTCCTCCTCCTCCTCCTCCTTCTCCTTGTTTTTCCTTCTTCTCCTTCTCCTTCTCCTTCTCTTTCTTCCTCTTCTCTTCCTCCTCTCCCCCTCTCCCCTTCCCTCCATCTCCCATTCCCCTTTCTTCTCCTCTTTCCCTTTTTCTCTCCTCTCTCCATCTTTCTCTCCTCTCCTCTCCTCTCTGCTATGCCTCTGATATGCCTCACACTGCTCTTCCTGTGCCTCACAGGAAATAAACCTATTGGCAGTAGTGTCAGTGATCCCAGGGCACAAAGAGGAGACCTCAGGGCATCACAGAATAGGAATTAACAGCTTGAAGTGTTTCACCTCTCTTCCCTCACACAGATGTTAAACCACAGCTCCCCGAGGAGGCCACACAGGCTTTTGAACATGTGCTTCTAAAAGACAGTACCTTATGTAGGGGTTCCCAAGCCTCGGCCGCCTGCTTGGTACCCACAGGCTGGGAAGCACACGGGGCGGCAGACGCAGCTCTGCTGAAGTGGCGGATGGAGATGCCCCACATCTGCAGCCCTCACCCCACCGTGGTCTCCAGCTCTGCTCACACGTGTGCTGCTGGATCTCCTACACGGATCCTCCCCAGACCTCTGCTTCCTGCGGCAGAGGCTCCTTGGCCTTCGGCTGGTTCAGGGAATGGCTGAGCATTCCCTGGCAGGTTTCAGAATGGGAGCAGTGCTGGGTGAGGGTCCTCAAGGCAAGCATTGCTCCAGCAGAGCTCTTCTCCAGGCTTTCTGCTGAGAACTCTGCTTGCTCCCTGGTGCTGATCTTCCCTCTGGCAGGAACCAAGTGCGCTCCCATTGGGAGCTATCTCGATGCAAAGGCACCTCCACCCCAAGACCTGCTGTGCCGAGGCTCAGGCAGAGGATCTGGGGATGTGCTGATGAGTATTTCACCCCATGCAAGGGCCCACTGGGATCCTCAGCAAAATAACTCACACAAAACCAACAGTGTCCTGGGAATCATCCCCTTGGGAATGGTCCCTTCTCCCTTTCCTTTTTCTTAATGGAGATGCTCCCTCATTATTCTTCTCTCTATTCCACGTGCTGGCTTGTGTAGACCAGAACAGAAAGACCAACCCTGGGTTAGTGTGAAGAGCTGAGCAGCAGGCAGAAACAGGCCAGTTCTGCTGTGCAATCCTGTCCAAAACCTTTTGCTGCTTCACCCATCCAAGGTGAACATGGACCATTTCCTCTTATTCTCCACCATGATCAAGACTGGCCAGAATATGGACTAAGATCATTTGGAGGCATGAAAGATTTGGGGCCATTTTATTCTGTCTGTGGGAGGGAGGAAGGCAGAGGGATCATGAAACCTTTCTGCATGCTATGGCAGAGCAATAGGACGTTGGGACCTCCCACCCCTGGAGGTCTCCTCCCATCCCTCTGAAGGGCTCAGTGGGTGCCTGGTGGATCTCAGTTGGAAGGCTGTAGTGGTCCTTAATGCCAGGAGGTTTAGCCATTCCTATTATGCTTTTTTCACCTCACCAGACCCCCAAGCACCATCCTGATGCAGACCTGCTTCATGCAATACTTCATACAATGCTTCATACACGCTTCACACACACTCCATACGATCCTTCGCTCACCTACAGCAAATACTGAAGATTTTAAGCAACTCCAACCTGGTATCTCTGTGTCATATAAACAGCAACCAAAATGGCTTAACCAGGTCTTTTGCCTTTTCACAATGAATAGATGTGTTTTATTGAAGATGTTGCACACACACATTACATTCAGTGCAAAACAATGGCTGGAACTTGAGGTCTGGCAACATGGTAGGAGTTGACGACATCAAAAAGAGATGCAAAAGCAGCAGGTTTCCATCCCTGTGATGGTATCAAACTTCAAAAACACAGGTAAAGATAAAGGCTGAGCTTTTCTTTAGAAGGACTGAGAGTGCTGTTGGCCAACTTAGCAGGACATAAACCTCTGAAAATTCTCCATGCTTCTGGAGCTGGGCTCCCTCTTGTGGGGTGCTTCCAGTTGGACAATGACTGGGATATTCAAAGTGGCTCCAAACTCCCGGCCCTGTTGAGCTTGCTGCCTGGGTTAGCTATGCCTATGCTGTAGCATGCAGTGAGGGAACGATGACCCCATGCACGGGAGTCTGAGTGAAGCTGTTATCTGGTTACTAGAGCTTGCACAACATACATCGCATGTCCTTTATCCACCCCATTGCATGACAATGACCTGAAAGGTCCATTGATCAGACTTGATGTCACAGGTGTTTTCCAACTGAGTTGATCCTGTGATTCTCTGACTTGTAAGAAGAAAGCCATGCAGCCCATTTTCCTTTAATTGCCTCCCTCTGTCTACATCACTGGCCTTCATTCCTGAGGAGTTTGAGGGCTGCTGGAAGGACATCCTGCTGGGACAAAACATGGAAGATCACAGCTCTAGGTTGAGGGATAGCATCCGAGTGGATCTGCAGTTCTTACATCTGGGGTGATCTGTGTGAATGGAGCACCAAGAAACCAGTCTACTGCTTCTGGCCAAGAAACCAGTCCACTAGTGCTTTGTGGCAGAACTGGTCCAGGAGCTACCAGCCAGATTCACTCTTTTTCCACAGTGCCCTGATCAAAGCCTCACGGATGTGGCTGGATTTTATGCTGTAGATAATGGGGTTGAGAGCAGGAGGAATTATAAGGTAGGTGTAGGCCACCAAAGTGTTAACCAGAGGAGGAATGTTCTTTCCAAAGCGATGGATCATGGACAGTGTGATCATTGGGATGAAGAACACTAGAACAGCACAGATGTGGGAGACACATGTATTCAGAGCCTTGAGACACTCCTCCTTGGTTGCAAGGCTGATCACAGTCTTAATGATCAGGATGTAGGACAGCACGATGAAGATGAAGTCCATCCCCACTGTTGATAAGAGAATAATCATACCGTAGAAGACATTGACTTTTATATCTGCACATGCGAGGTTCATGATATCAGAGTGGAAACAGAAAGAGTGAGAAAGCTCAGTCTTCCCACAGTAGGTCAGTCTCTTGAGCAAGAAGGGGATGGGAAGAAGGGAGACCATACCTCTCACTAGAATTGCCAGACCTATTTTGATGACAGTCGTCTTGGTCAGGATGGATGGATGTCTCAAAGGGTGGGAGATGGCAATGAAGCGGTCAAATGCCATTGCGAGGAGCACAGAGGATTCAATGAAGGACAGTGTGTGGATGAAGTACGTCTGAGTGAGGCAAGCATCAAACCCAATCCTTTGCACATTAAACCAGAAAATGCCCAGGGTAGTGGGCAGGGTACAGAAAACCAAGCCTAGGTCTGTGACTGCCAGCATGGAGAGGAAGTAGTACATGGGTTCGTGAAGACTTTGGGTCTTCTTTATGATGAATAGGATCATGCAGTTTCCCGAGAGTGCAATAAGGTACAGTGCACAGAAAGGGATGGAGATCCAGTGGTGAAAGGCTTCCAGGCCTGGGATGCCCGTCATGAAGAAAGCTGAGGGCTGATAGAATGAGCCATTGACTTCCCCCGTGGTGTGTGAGCCATGCTCCATCCCAGCTCAGCTCTCACATGACCTATACCTAAAACAAACCAACAACAGAAACTCCATGTGGTTGGACTCTCCTCTGGGTACAGAAGGGGGTAATGACAAGTGCCACATCCCTCCACCTCCCCACCAACCTATGCAGGTCACTGGTACCTCTACCACAGATGTACCATCTGGTACCTCTACCATAGTGCCACATGCGACTACACTCTTGTTTAACCATTAAACTATAAAATGAAGGGAAAGGATAGACATTCTTTCCTTAAAAGGAAATAAAAACTTCTTTTCTTTTTTAATAAAAGTGAAAAGATTCCTGGTGAGTGCTTCTGGTTTACAGATGTCCCCAGACTGCACAGGCTGAGGTGCTCTACTGGGCAAGCAAAGGTGTTTTCTACAGCCATCCTAACCCAGCTAAGCTGTTGGGTTCTTTTTGTTGCTAACTGGAGGTCAAAGAACATGAATCTGGTGAAATTTAAATCAGGATTCTTAGTTAAGAGATTCATTGGAAGCAAATGCAAAATATATGAGGGAAACAGGCATGTGGAGGCTGCTGCTCTCAGCTGGCCACCAGGGCAAGGTGGATTTCCAGTGGCTCTCACACCCAAGTTGTTGCTCATCTCGGAATCCTCCTCACTGTTGGGTGAAGGGAAGGAGCAAAGCCCCACTTGTGAGGGGCCTGTGACTTCGTTAATGACAGGGCAAAGCACAAGAAGCTGTGGGTTCAGGAGCAATGTGGAGGCATCCATGGGAAGTCTTTGGGTCTGAATCAGAGGGAAAAGGGCACAAGGGATATGGTGGGATTTTCACACAGGAATCAAGGGTATGGGTGAGTGAGGCCTTCACAGAAACCTGGAAGATGTCTGCTCTGGTGAGTTCCACTGGGATGGATGGGATTGGAGAAATGCTTTAGGGTAAGAGACCAAAGAAAGAGGCCAGCAGAAAGCCACTGGGATGGAGAAGGGTTGGAGCAATGCCCCTGGGTGAGAGACCAAGGAAAGAGGCTTGTTCAGCCTGGAGAAGAGAAGTCTTTGCAGAGACCAAACAGCAGCTTTCACCTACCTACAGGGGCTGTGGAAGGCTCCTCACAGCAGTGCAGAGACAGCAGGTACAGATTGAAACAAGGGAGGCTTAGCCTGGATATGATGAGAAACGTTTCCCCTGAGGATGCTCAAGCACTGGAACAGGTTTCACAGAGAGCCTGAGCATCTCCATGCTTAGAAGTTTTCCAGACCCAGCTGGATGATGTCATGGGCAGCCTTGTCTGGCCTCGTAGTTGGCCCTGCTTTGAGTAGAGCGCTGGGCTAGAGAACTTCTGGTGTCTCCACCCTGGATTATCTGATGAATCAATGAGGTTTCAACCACCTCAACACAATCCAGGTTCCTACATTACACATAGCAGTGCACCCTAGCAGGGCTGCTGAAGTGGTTGATGCGGTCCCCAAGCCCCCTGTCTGCCTTCTGTAGCAGAATGACTGGATGGATGGATGGATGGATGGGGAAAGCAGTGGATGTGCAAACCAACAGCTGATTAAGGAAGAGAAATAAATGCGGTTCCAGACTTAATGCACCTTCTTAATGACCACGAGCAGCCAGAGAGTGCCTCAGTTATGAGCAGGAGGGTTTACTCTAACACAGTTCAACGTTGAATAAACAGACATATCATCCATGATGTATTTATTATGTTCCTAATGCAATTTTGCTCCATTAGCCTCTCAGCCTGCCCGAGACTCTAACACAGCAATAAATCCCACAGCTTCGCAAGGATGAATCCTCCTGCTCCAGGGCAGAAGCACCAAGTAACTGATGGGAACCCGGGAAGACCTGAACTCCATTTATTTCCTCCACTTCATCGCCAACTTACACCTTAGTGTCGGGAGCTGCCTTGGCCAGAGTCAGTGTCAGTTCCTGAAGTGACACAAGTCACAGCTCTCCTTCACCATGAGGGTGCTGAGGCGCTGGCACAGGGTGCCCAGAGAAGCTGTGGCTGCCCCATCCCTGGCAGTGCTCAAGGCCAGGTTGGACACAGGGGCTTGGAGCAAGCTGCTCCAGTGGAAGGGGTCCCTGCCTGTGGCAGGGGTTGGGAATGGAGGAGCTTTAAGGTCCCTTCAACCCAACCCTAACTGTTCCATGGTTCCATGTTTCAGGAGCTGACACAGATGTGGATGGGCAGCCAGTGCTTTCCGAATGCATCGGCAGCAGTTGACAATGACAGAAGGAAATGGTCCAGAGGTACCTCTGGTCCTAAGGGGCATCTTGGAGCTCCCCAGAGGTAAGAGCTGTCCCTTTCTGCCACTCCAACACCATCTGAGCAGGAGAATTACCCTGCGGCCCCCTGCAATTCAGCCGTATCTGGAGGCTGTGTTAGAAACCCCCAGATCTGTGCATGCCTGTTTGTCCCTAAGTGCCTCCCTCCAGCAGCATCCAGCAGATATCGGAGCACTCAGTTACTGGGATTCAAGAGGTTTCCTGGAACATGGAAGCGGACAAAGAGGAGAGACTGTTGGAGCACAGGGGGAAAGGCTGGTGAGAACTCACCGGGGTCCAGAAGGGATGCTCCCCCTATGAGGAAACCTGCTCGCAGCCTCATTTTGTCAGACACTGGCAACTCCTGCTGTGCTGTAGGAAGCTATTTAGGAATGGGCTCTCCTACCTCTGCTCCTCCCTGAGCTACTCTGGAGTGTTACATGCTCCTGTGTGTTACAGATACTGATCCCACTCCAAGCTGCTTCTTTTCCCTCCGTGTTTTCTCTCTGTGTATATATATATATATATGTGTCTATAAATAATATATATAAATATAGAAAATATCTATCAAGCATGCATGGGAATTTGTTTATATATATTTATATGTGTATATACGACATATGGCACACACCCATACTGTGATACTGTGATATGCTACACCTCCCAGCTGGCTATCCTGGTACAGCAACTACACCTTCCCTACTGCAGCCAAACCCTGGCGAGGAAACAAACCCGCAGGCAGTGCAGGACGTGCTTGAAAAGGCCAAAGGCAGCTCCTGGGCAGTGTTTGCTTCTGGACGAGCCGAGCATCCTGCCACAGGGGGTAAAACACCTGCCCAAGGCATTCATGCTCCCCAGCCTACTGGGGAAGGAGACAGGCACGGATGCAGGCTCCTCGTGAAGGACACGGTGCTCTCCCTCCTCCACCAGCCCCCCAAAGCCACCTCCTGATTTCTTGCCTGTCTCTGACTTTGATTTTCACCTATAACTTAAGCAAAGTGCGGTGCTTTGAGGGTTCTTTGGGCATAGGCAAGAGCAGGGGCTTGGGAGCCTGGGGAGGGCTGAGACTCAGAGATGCTCTGTTCTCCCAAGAGGAGACTGCTGTTTTCACAACTGCATCTCTGCCAACTCAAGCAGCCAAGGGAGAGCTCAGCCGAGGGAGGAGGATCAGCAACGGGGCTCTGGGAGTGCAGCACCCACAGAGCAGGGACAGGAATGTGCCATTCCCACCAGCTGAGCCAGGCCAGAGAGTGGAGGAGCAGGCTGGCTCTTGCACAAAGCCCACAGCACATTGGTAAGCGGCACCATGAAGGATGCGTCATCCCCAGCAGTACCATGGTGCCAGCACTGCTTGCAATCACAGCCACGCGCTTCCTCCAGCCCATGGAGTGGTGTGGACCTCGGAGCAGTGCTTCAGACACACATCTCCCCACCTCACTGGAGCCCAGCCCCATAGACCACAGGAGTGCAGTGATGGAGGTGCTGCCCATTGCCCGCAGTACTTACCGAGCGCGGTGTCGGGGCTCCAGCGGCTTTGGGACCCTTGCAGGCAGCACAACCCAGTTGTGATGGAGAGGAAGAACCCAGGTCCGCATCCCGGCACTGGGAGGGCAGCCCTTATAATGCGCCCCGAGGTCTGACCCTGCCCAATCACCCGGGACCGGCGGAGCCCCAGCTCCCCACGCACGAACCGCGTGAGCCGCACCAGGGGAATCGAGCGAGGAGGAAATGATCCTGTCCCATTTACGACGCTCTCCCGGCAGCAGGGTTCGCTCCTGGCGGCTTTCTGGGCGACACGTTTACAGCTGGCTGTGATTTATGGCTGGCAACGCACATCGTTCTCATGGGGAGAGTGGATCTGTAGTGCAAGGAGCAATAAAGAGTGCTGGCAGCATCTCCTCGAGGCTTAGCAGAGGTGAGGTTGTACCCGTCCCCCTCTGAGCCGTGAGACACCCAAGGTTTAATTAGAATTGTGAGATATTGCACAATAAAACCAAACTAAATATTGCCAAGCCAAACACTGACACATTAGTGGATATCCTCGCAGATGGCCCTGGTGTATCTAATTACTGTACAATTACTGTTAACCCCTATGTCTGTGGCTGCCAAACCAAGACACGGGTGAGCTAATGGCTTTGCCTGTTCTCCTATGAGGTTTCTATTGTAAATGCAGCCACTGCACCTAAGGCTACACGTGTAGTTGTAAACCAGACCATGCCAGGGCACTGCCCAGGATGGACACCAGCAGATCGCTGTCATGGAACTGTTGGAGCAAGTCCAGAGGAGGCCACAGGGATGATCAGGGCTGGAGCACCTCTCCTATGGAGGCAGGCTGATGTTTCCCACCAAGTCATTCCGGGTGGTTTTCTGCTTAGTCCCTTTTGCCAGGAGCGCAGGTATTGCATGTGGGTAGGGAGAGGCCTCAGGATCTGTTCATCTCTTTTCCCATCTTACCCCCCTGCTTTCCCAGAAGCTAAGGGGGACTCACCCCCACTTGGCACACATTGCTCCATCACTGGAAATGCCAGCGATTCGGGTCACTCCTGACCACATTTGCTGCACAGGCCAGAGCTCAGAGCGTGAGCACGGGCAGGAGAGTGAGGAGGGATGGCGAGGAGGGAAGGAAAAGGCAGGGAGCTTGGTCTTCCCATGGAATAGCCTTTACAAACCCCTGTTCATAGCATTTAGGGAAGGAATGTTCATTGGAGAAGCACAAACAAGGGCAGGGAAGGCGTGAGGAAGATCCAGGAGAACAGGAGCAGCGTTGCTGCCTGAAGCCCTAGACTAATGGAATCACGGAAGGGTTTGGGTTGAAGGGACCTCAAAGCTCCTCCAGCTCCAACCCCTGCCACAGGCAGGGACCTCTTCCACTGAGCAGAGTGCTCCAAGCCGCGGTGACCACACTGGAACCAGTTCTGGCTTTCCTCTTTCCTCCTAGAGCAGGATTCCACCGTCTGTGTCCACACACGGGTCTGAACTGGGGTTCCACCTCCTGCCAGCCCAGCAGTGCCCCTCAGGATTGCTCCAGCCTCGGCAGGTCCAGGGGATGCTGGCAGGCTTTTAGGGCCTTGAGGATGCTCAGGGGCTGGAGCAGCTCCTGCATGGAGACAGGCTGAGAAAGTTGGGGCTGCTTCACCCCTGGGTGTTCGAGGCCAGGTTGGACGTGGCAGGGAGGTGGCACTGGGTAACCTGAAGGCCCTTTCAACCCAAGCCATCCCATGCCCCATCCTCCTCTGCCTCAAACAGTCACATGCTCTTTGATCACACATGGGTTTCTCTGGCTGCAGCGCTGCCTGGGAGGGGGACTGCAGCCTACAAGGGATGTCTGCTCCTTGGCAGGATGCTCTTTTCACTTCCCACCAAGGAGCAGCGTTGGCACCAGCAGCTCTGGCATCACCGGCAGTGAAGCGATGTTAATCCAAGTCAGCCATTTACTGAGGGGCAGGAATAGCTCTGAGGAAAGGAGCTGGGGGCGGGCTTGGACATGGACCAGCTTCTATTCTGATCCCCCAGAGGACCCCACAGCCTGAACTGGGGAGCTCTGCTGCACTGGGATCTCCTATGGGACTTACTGTGAGGGAGAATCCCTCTCCCCTGGGCTCTGGGGATGAGGCTGTAGCACCTGGTAACCAGGGGACATGCGAGGGGGCAGAAACCTAAGGTCCAGCAGCAGGGGCACTTGCTGCTGATCACAGAATCACAGAATCCCAAGGGTTGGAAGGGACCTCAGGAGATCATCTGCTCCAACCCCCCTGATCCCTGCTCTCTGTGCGTGTGAGAGGGTTGTGCTTGAGGGTGATGGAACTGGTGGGGCTGGGACTACAGTCCTGGCCTGAAAGGTGTGGGTAGATGCTGGAGAAGGGTGCCATGGGGCCAGGCTTTGTGGTGAGAAGTCACAGAAGCACAGAATCATTTAGGTTGGAAAAGACCCTCAATATCATCAAGTCCTAAAGCTACCACGTCCACCACTAAGCCACCTCCCTGAGTCCTGGGGAGGGATGGAGAAGAAAGGCTCCAGTTTGGGTTGCAGTAAGTGCATGAGGGACTGACATGGGCCAGGGCTCAGGCCAGGGGCAGCTGTACATGGGCATGGGAGAGGGGAGGACACACGAGTCCCCTGGATCAGGGTTTGCTGCAGACACATCTGCAAGCGTCACCCCTTCAACCATGGAGGTTTCGGTAGCTTCAACAGGGGACCGTGCCCTCGCTGCGGTGCCTGGTGCCAACGGGAGGCCTCCTGCACCGTGTTCGAGGTGTCTGAGCTGGCTGCGAGGCTTTGTGTAGGCTGTGAAAGGCAGGGCCATGAGGAGCTGAAGCCCAGGTGCGACTGCTCCTGTAACGGTGCAACTGCCACCTCTGCAGAGACCTTCCCTGGCTCCCGGTCCTCTGCTGAGCTCCTGATCCTGTGCCGAGCTCCTGGTCCTGTGCCGAGCTCCTGGTCCTGTGCCGAGCTCCTGGTCCTGCGCTGAGCTCCTGGTCCTGTGCTGAGCTCCTGGTCCTGTGCTGAGCTCCTGGTCCTGTGCTGAGCTCCTGGTCCTGTGCTGAGCTCCTGGTCTTGTGCTGAGCTCCTGGTCCTGTGCTGAGCTCCTGATCCTGTGCCGAGCTCCTGGTCCTGTGCTGAGCTCCTGGTCCTGTGCTGAGCTCCTGGTCCTGTGCTGAGCTCCCGGTCCTGTGCTGAGCTCCTGGTCCTGCGCTGAGCTCCTGGTCCTGTGCTGAGCTCCTGGTCCTGTGCTGAGCTCCTGGTCCTGTGCTGAGCTCCTGATCCTGTGCCGAGCTCCTGGTCCTGTGCTGAGCTCCTGGTCCTGTGCTGAGCTCCTGGTCCTGTGCTGAGCTCCCGGTCCTGTGCTGAGCTCCTGGTCCTGCACTGAGCTCCTGGTCCTGTGCTGAGCTCCTGGTCCTGTGCTGAGCTCCTGGTCCTGTGCCGAGCTCCTGGTCCTGTGCTGAGCTCCTGGTCCTGCACTGAGCTCCTGGTCCTGTGCTGAGCTCCTGGTCCTGCGCTGAGCTCCTGGCCCTGTGCTGAGCTCCTGGTCCTGCGCTGAGCTCCTGGTCCTGTGCTGAGCTCCTGGTCCTGCGCTGAGCTCCTGGCCCTGTGCTGAGCTCCTGGTCCTGTGCTGAGCTCCTGGTCCTGTGCTGAGCTCCTGGTCCTCTGCTGAGCTCCTGACCCTGTGCTGAGCTCCTGGCCCTGTGCTGAGCTCCTGGTCCTGTGCCGAGCTCCTGGTCCTGTGCTGAGCTCCTGGTCCTGTGCTGAGCTCCTGGTCCTGTGCCGAGCTCCTGGTCCTGTGCTGAGCTCCTGGTCCTGTGCTGAGCTCCTGGTCCTGTGCTGAGCTCCTGGTCCTCTGCTGAGCTCCTGACCCTGTGCTGAGCTCCTGGCCCTGTGCTGAGCTCCTGGTCCTGTGCTGAGCTCCTGGTCCTGTGCTGAGCTCCAGGTCCTGTGCTGAGCTCCTGGTCCTGTGCTGAGGTCCTGGTCCTGTGCCGAGCTCCTGGCCCTGTGCTGAGCTCCTGGTCCTGTGCTGAGCTCCTGATCCTCTGCCGAGCTCCTGGTCCTGTGCTGAGCTCCTGGTCCTCTGCTGAGCTCCTGGTCCTGTGCTGAGCTCCTGGTCCTGTGCTGAGCTCCTGGCCCTGTGCTGAGCTCCTGGCCCTGTGCTGAGCTCCTGGTCCTGTGCTGAGCTCCTGGTCCTGTGCTGAGCTCCTGGTCCTGCGCTGAGCTCCTGGTCCTGTGCTGAGCTCCTGGTCCTGTGCTGAGCTCCAGGTCCTGTGCCGAGCTCCTGGCCCTGTGCTGAGCTCCTGGTCCTGTGCCGAGCTCCTGGTCCTGTGCCGAGCTCCTGGTCCTGTGCTGAGCTCCTGGTCCTGTGCCGAGCTCCTGGTCCTGTGCTGAGCTCCTGGTCCTGTGCTGAGCTCCTGGCCCTCTGCTGAGCTCCTGGTCCTTTGCTGAGCTCCTGGTCCTGTGCTGAGCTCCTGGTCCTGTGCTGAGCTCCAGGTCCTGTGCTGAGCTCCTGGTCCTGTGCTGAGCTCCTGGTCCTGTGCTGAGCTCCTGGTCCTGTGCTGAGCTCCTGGTCCTGTACTGAGCTCCTGGCCCTGTGCTGAGCTCCTGGTCCTGTGCTGAGCTCCTGGTCCTGTGCTGAGCTCCTGGTCCTGTGCTGAGCTCCTGGTCCTGTGCCGAGCTCCTGGTCCTGTGCTGAGCTCCTGGTCCTGTGCTGAGCTCCTGGTCCTGTACTGAGCTCCTGGCCCTGTGCTGAGCTCCTGGTCCTGTGCTGAGCTCCTGGTCCTGTGCTGAGCTCCTGGTCCTGTGCTGAGCTCCTGGTCCTGTGCCGAGCTCCTGGTCCTGTGCTGAGCTCCTGGTCCTGTGCTGAGCTCCTGGTCCTGTGCCGAGCTCCTGGTCCTCTGCTGAGCTCCTGGTCCTGTGCTGAGCTCCTGGTCCTGTGCTGAGCTCCTGGTCCTGTGCTGAGCTCCTGGTCCTGCGCTGAGCTCCTGGTCCTGTGCTGAGCTCCTGGTCCTGTGCGTTGTTGTGAGCTCCTGGTCCTGTGCTGAGCTCCTGGTCCTGTGCTGAGCTCCTGGTCCTGTGCTGAGCTCCTGGTCCTGTGCTGAGCTCCTGGCCCTGTGCTGAGCTCCTGGTCCTGTGCTGAGCTCCTGGTCCTGTGCTGAGCTCCTGGTCCTGTGCTGAGCTCCTGGTCCTGTGCTGAGCTCCTGGTCCTGTGCTGAGCTCCTGGTCCTGTGCCGAGCTCCTGGTCCTGTGCTGAGCTCCTGGTCCTGTGCTGAGCTCCTGGTCCTGTGCTGAGCTCCTGGTCCTGGCTGAGCTCCTGGTCCTGTGCTGAGCTCCTGCCACGGCAGCACCAGGCAGCAGCTGCGGTGAAACCCTCCCAGCTCTCCAGGTTCTCATGTACGGATGCTTCTGTGTTTAGTGCCCACCTCGTCCATCCCTTCAAGCAAAACCCCTTGGGCAGGGGCTGCAACAGGAATCAATCTCCCACCGGAGCACTGCAGCCTCCAGCTCTGTCATCCACCCTGAAACTTGTCTAATTCAACTGCGCCACCTTGGGAATAGCAGGGTGACCCCACACAGAGCCTGGAAGGAACTGCGGAGGCAGCGACGTCACAGTATCACAGCATCACAGTATGTTAGAGATTGGAAGGGACCTCAGAAGCTCATCCAGTCCAATCCCCCTGCAGAGCAGGAACACCCAGATAAGGTTACACAGGAACGTGTCCAGGCGGGTTTTGAATGGCTCCAGAGAAGGAGACTCCACAACCTCCCTGGGCAGCCTGGTCCAGTGTTCTGTCACCTCACTGAGAAGGAGTTTAAGTGGCACCTCTTGTGTTCCAGTTTGTACCCATTGCCCCTTGTCCTATCATTGTTTGCCACTGAGAAGAGCCTGGCTCCATCCTCGGGACACTCCCCCTTTATATATTTATATACACTAATAAGGTCACCCCTCAGTCTCCTCTTCTCCAAACTATAGAGACCCAGCTCCCTCAGTCTCTCCTCATAAGGGAGATGCTCCGCTCCCTTCATCATCTCAGTTGCCCTGCGCTGGACTCTCTGCAGCAGGCCTGCAGCGTGGTCCTCTGCATGGAGCAGGGCAGTGGAACCCGTGTGGGGCTGAACCTGTGCTGAAGCCTGTGCAGTGGCTGCTTGCTCAGAGGATGAGCTGCCCGCGCTGTTTGAGCAGTGCCTCTGATTGAAGCCATCACAAGGCCCTGGTGAAGTGAAGTGAACTCAGCCCACCTCCTGCCTGCTGCCCTTGGTCACCGCGCTGCAGCCAGGAAGGGAATGAGCCCTTGTGCGGGCAAACATTGACATTTAATGGCTGGCTGGGTACATCAGGTGGATAATAGGATGTGTGGATCCAGAAGCTGCAGAGGACAGGGAGTGCTGCCGCAAAGCAGCAGAGCCTCTGCTTTTAGTGCGTGGGGTGGAAAATCAAACAATCCCGGGGGTATCTGCAAACATTGCAAGCCCTCTATTTCATTTTCCTGTGTAAAGCAAAGCTGGGAGATAAAGGTGATTCAGAGGCAGGGGAGAGGTGAGCGGAGGTCAACATGACCTGAATGTAAGCTGCTAGAACACAGCGTCATGCAGAGCATCAGCTACAGCGCAGTCCAAGCCTCCACCGGCAGGATAATGCTGCCTGAACCAACATCTGGGATGGGATAAATCAACCCTGATGGGCAAAGAATGTGGAGGCAAAGCTGTGAAGCGCGCTGCTGGTGTGTGACCCCCATGAGAACGGGCCTGGTCCCAACCTCAGCAGTGCCAAGGCTCCTGAACAAGCATCGCTCTGTGGGGACTTCCTTACAAGCCCCTGTGTCCAACCTGGCCTTGAGCACTGCCAGGGATGGGGCAGCTACTGCTTCTCTGGGCACCCTGTGCCAGCGCCTCAGCACCCTCACAGGGAAGAGCTTCTGCCTTATCTCCAACCTGAGCTTCCCCTGTTTCAGTGTGAACCCATTCCCCTTGTCCTATCACTGCAGTCCTGGATGAAGAGTCTCTCTCCAGCACTTTTGTAGCCCCCTTCAGACACTGGAGGCTGCTCTGAGGCCACCAGAAGGAGAGGAAAGACAGGACATGGCATTAGCAGCACAGACACCACTGTGCTGCCGAAAAAGAACCCAAAAAGTGCATGTGGAAAGATCCCTTTGCTTGAGGTGCATCCCTGAGTGCCTAAAATGGGATGAAAGGGATCCAAGTGCTCGCTGGGGGCAGGAACCGCCACTGTCTGCTCTACAGGAAGATTTCCTGTGCCAGTGAATCATCAATCCAAAGGGTTTCCAGGCCCCATCTGGATCAAGGTGGCCGGATCGCACTGCTCATGTCCCACGGGAATTCCACATTTGTCTTTACCCCTTTAAACTTGCGATGTTTAAAGAGAGGTTCCACACCATCGGTTTGAAAAGCCTGAGACGACGCTGGGCTTGACCTCACCAACGTGGTGTGTGGGTTTGGGTGATCAGACATGATGTGAAGGAGATGTTGCAGCGGGTAATATACCATATGGGTAACAGCGCGGAGCCTGAGCGCGGTGCTGCGGCGGCGGCAATGACGTTGCACTGCTGCTCTGCAACATGATTTGTGCAACATAAACCCTGAGACATCATCGCCCTGCTTGAAACCCAACCTGGGAAATGAGAAATCGCCGTCAGACGACTCCAGTTCCGCAAGGGACAGGGGAAGGGGGAAGGGGATTTGATGACTGACGTACGAGTAACTCTGACGTTGAGCGGAGTCAGACCCTGCTGCTGCTGCTCCTGCACACGCAGGGTTCTGTTTGCTTGTTTGTTTGCTGCACAGACCAGATGTGAATCTGAGATAATTCCTCAAGGCAGAAAAGCCTCCAAAGAAAAGCTTCCACCCTCTCTTTTCCAAAACAGAATGTGGAAGCAAAAGGAAATAGATCCATTAGAACTGGTGCTCCTCCATCTCCCAGTTCTTTTGAGAATAACATCCCCTTGGAAAGCAAATTTGGGACCAGAATTCTGCCTTTTGGACAATCTGGTTTTCAGGTCTCCGGCAGAGCTGCCCTGGGTGCCCCTCCTGCTGTTTCCCCAGGCTTGTACAAGCACAAGTCCTTGCAGGAGAAGGGGAGAGGTGGGAATTGGAGAAGACTGATGGGAGAGGTGCTGGTTTCAGGGCTCTGAGACATTGCTCTGTGATGTCCAGCATCATCAGCTCAGGGGTCAGAAGATGAGGCACCACAAGGACAGCCACAGGGTACCAGTAGGACTGGCTCTGAGGACAAAACATGAAACTGGTCTGAGTGCATGGAAGCTTCTCTTCACCTTTGCAACAAGGGGGTGTAGTTTCTATCAAGAATAAGGAGATTAGAGCACAGAGGCCAATCCATCAGGATGGGTGTCTGGTGATTAAAGATGCTGCTGTTGCTGGGGAATAGTTTCTGGATGCTGTGGCTGAGTCAGTAATGCAGCGCCCTGCAATGGAGGCAGAGATGAATACCTAAGTGCCCTAAGGACCATCCAAGCCATGATGCTACAGTTTTATGCTGTCTGTTCTGTGCCAATCCTACAATTCATAGACAATTCAGTCAAAAGGGACTTGAAGAGCTCGTCTGGTCCATCCCTTGCACTGAAATGTGTTCATGGGCTTCTAAATGAGGCTGGATAAACTCCTCCTCTCTGCAAGAAGAGATACAGTGGTAGGGCTGACAGCCACAAGACTTGCCATGTTTAACTGAGTTGCTGAGAGGGAAGGGGAAGGGGAAGGGGAAGGGGAAGGGGAAGGAGAAGGAGAAGGAGAAGGAGAAGGAGAAGGAGAAGGAGAAGGAGAAGGAGAAGGAGAAGGAGAAGGAGAAGGAGAAGGAGAAGGAGAAGGAGAAGGAGAAGGAGAAGGAGAAGGAGAAGGAGAAGGAGAAGGAGGAGAAGGAGAAGGAGGAAAAGGAGGAGGAAAAGGAGAAGGAGGAAAAGGAGAAGGAGGAGGAGGAGAACAGGGGAGCCATCCCCTGGTGTCAGTGAGCAGCAGCTCCCAGGCACGGTCCACCCATGTCCCTCAGTGATCCAACAAGGTCTGGCTCAGCAGCCATGAGCCTCACTTTCTCCCACAGCTGGAGACCAGGATTATTCTGCACATCCTGAAACCCCTCTTGAGCTCCTCGAAGGACCCTTGTGAGCCAAAGCTGAGGGTTTATTCAGCCATGACCTGCAGAGCTGTCAACACCCCCACGGGTCACACTCACAGGATGCAATTGAAGATGTTTGTTACCCAGGATGTGGGTCTGGGGCTTGGATTTAGTTTGAACCTTCCTTGTTTGAACCTTGAGAGCATCTCAGCTCACCTTACATCAGATGTGCTCAGCAGCTCCATGGGCTTCGTGGACCTCTGACTGCCATGGGAGCTGGAACCCGGACCCAGATTTGGGACACTGAATCCAGCTGGATGCAGGGAAACCCAGAAGCTGGATTCTTGGGGGGTTTCCTCAGCACTTTGATGAGCTGTGAGCCTTGAACAGTGCCCCACTTTGTGTACTTAAAGAGTCCAACTCTTTTTTGGCCTCAGCCATGATGTACTTCATTCTCAGGGTTGAGATTAATGTATGAACTCAGTTTACACGGAGCTGAAAGCTGCTCTGGCCACTGATGTACAAACACACGGGCGTGGAGGCATCAGCAGAGGATTTTGTGCTCTTAAACAGAGTCAGAACATTGGTCCCGGTCCCAGTCCAAAGATAAAGCGAATTTTCCCAATGAACCTTTCTCAGGGTCGCCCCATTCATGTTGATTTACTACAGAGTTCTCAAGATGCAGAAGCAGCGGAGCTGGGCGGTTGCTACTGGAGGTAATGAAAAGAAAGCAGTATCTCAGTGGTATCATCAGAGTACCCCAGGTCTGACCCGGTTTGTCTGTAGGCTCCCTTCACTTCATCTTTAACGTCTTGCCCAGCAAAGGAGGTTTTACAGCAGAAAGCTCTGCTGCTGCTGCAGCATCCTCTGGGAAGACAAAGGCTGTGAAACCAGTTAACACAAAACCAGCTGGACCCATCGCAGGGGCAGCTCGTGGCTGGCCACCCCAGCAGGAAGCTTTCACACACGGCTCGAAGAGGAGGCTGGTACAAGACAAATATTGACCAGCACAAGACGCACGTGAGGCAGTGTCTGGGCATCATTTGCTCTCGCATCCCCAGAGCTCCTGTATTTACCAGCCTGCAAAGGCGCTGCTGTGAAGTTCCCAGCTCACGCATTCTGCTGGCACAAGGGAATTGTGTGGTGGCAAATGGAGGTGCAGGGCTGAGCAATGCAGATAAGAGACAAGATGGACATGTGGGAAGCTCTCGTAGCAGAGCTGTGTGCACATCATTACCCTGGGCGCTGGCGATGGAAAGTCAAACAGAGAGGAGCAAACAGCGGCGCGGGGCACACGCACGCTCCTGTCAATGATTAAATGAAGCTGGGGATCGGGGAGAGCCGGGCTCAGGGGAGCTGCAGGAATGGTGGATGCTAAAGAGGGTTCCTCACACTGAGTTTCCCAGAGCAGTCTCTGGGGGCCTCGAGGTCCTTTCCAACCCAAACCCTTCTGTGAGTCTATGGCTCATTCTTAGAGCAATAATGTAATAACTGCATGGGACAGGAGCAGGAGCAGCTCGAGCTGACGCCAGGGAGGGACCCAGAGCAAAGAAATTACTGGGGTTTTATACCCTGATGTTCCATGCCCCCGACCATCAGGTGCTGAGCGTGAGTCTTGCACTTCTCTCTTGGCCCAGTGGTGGACTTTGGTCAGAGGTCTCCTCATTATAGAACCATAGAATGGTTTGGGTTGAAGGGACCTTAAAGCTCCTCCAGCTCCAACCCCTGCCAGGGCAGGGACCCCTTCCACTGGAGCAGCTTGCTCCAAGCCCCTGTGTCCAACCTGGCCTTGAGCACTGCCAGGGATGGGGCAGCCACAGCTTCTCTGGGCACCCTGTGCCAGCGCCTCAGCACCCTCACAGGGAAGAGCTTCTGCTTTATATCCAACCTAATCTATCCTGTTTCAGTTTGAACCCGTTCCCCGATGTCCTGTCACTGCAGAAGATGAAGAGGGGGGAACCCATCATTAGGTCCTTTCCATTGTCTGGATGCAAATTCCTTCTTAGCTCTCAGTTCCTTCTTAGCTCTCTGGTTTGTTGCTCCCTGCAGAGGGAGGTATCTCCTTGATCTTCCAGTCTGCACTGGTCTCAAAGCCTTCACCTGCATAACTAAGCCCAGGTTGTGAATTAAGTTCAGCTTTATCTAGGTGGGAGCTGGCTCCTTTCAGCCCAAGGCTCCAGCAACTTCTGCTCCCCAAGCTCAGCTCTGCCCATTGCTGAACAGAACCACCCAGTTAAAATAAGCACAGGCAGAGCATTCAGCTGGCTCAGTCTGGTTCACAGCAGCCACTGTCTGCGTGCCTCAAGGCAGCCCATTTCATACTGGAACCTGAACCAAGCGGCTGCGTGGTGCCTGGCCACGTTACCCTGTAATGTGGGTGAGGTGGTTTTAGGATAGATAAAAACTAATTATGGAACCAACCAGGTTGGAAAAGCCCTTTAAGCTCATCCAGTCCAAGCACTCCCAGCACTGCCAAGGCCACCACTGCCCATGGCATTGAGGACCTCATCTACACGGTGTGTGAGCACTTGCAGGGACGGCGACTGCAGCCCTGGCACTGGGCATCCTAGCGTGTTCAGTGCCATGAGCAGGGCTGTTTGAGCAGAGCAGACTCACCTTCCTCAGTGCTGGCCATGGGTCCCACGCGTTCTTCTCTCCTTGAGGCTCTCCTGTTCCGCATGTCCTACAGATGTGTTCCTTTAACGAGCTCTTCACACGAATGCCCTGAGCCTGGTTCTGCAGAACGTGCGCTGCCCACGCGGACCCAAACAAGCCATTTCTTACCCGATTCTTGGGTGTAACTGGGGAGCAACATTTTAGAGCCACCAGCCCAAGCACCGCCAGCCAGTGCTGTGACACTGTGAGGGGTTTGTGGTTCCTTTGAGTGCCTGAGGTTACTGCCAGTCTGTATAAAGCCAGATGATGAATGCAAAGCCTCTTTATGCACATCAGTGAACTGTGTCCTCCCATACTCACTATATGCCCTGCAGATAAATGCCTGTGTAAGCACAGCCAAAGACCCCCGTGTGAAGAGGCTGTAATGAAGGTCCCCAGCTCCTGACCTCCTGCTGGCAGATTGGAGCTGCCCCATGCCTCCAGCAGGCACTACCTGGGCATGCAGAGGTTCCCTGTCTGCAGTCATGCCCTTCCTGAACCCTTGGAAGAACACAGGAGCGACTTCTGGCAGCCACGAGGCCGGGCTCTGTGTGTTGAACACTCACATTGCCTTGCAGACACCTGCATCCACCTTTGGTTTTGCCCCTTTCCCCTGCAGACACCAGTCCCTCCCAGCGTGTGGCTGACACGATGCCTTGCCACATGCACAGCAGCACCCATGTGTTCTTGCTGGCTATAGTGCTTGGCACCTCCCAGTGAGCACACGGAAGAGACTCTGGAGGAGACAGAGCACGATAGCAAGGAAAAACCAGGTACTTTCCCCATGATTCTCATGCCAAAGATAAAAGCACCAAAGCGCCTGCATCCCACCCTCAGAACTGATCCTTGCTGTTTGGGTTCTCCACAGCAGCAGTGAGCACAGAGGGGAACACTGAGCAAAGCAGCTTTAGGAGCTGTGTGGGGAACGAAGGAAAAGCAGAAGAGAGATGAGACCCCGTTTGCTCTCCCCACCAAAAGTCCCCAGCACATCCCAGCAGCATCCAGTACCTCCCAGCAGCATCCAGCACATCCCAGCAGCATCCAGCACATCCCAGCAGCATCCAGCACATCCCAGCAGCATCCAGCACCTCCCAGCAGCATCCAGCACATCCCAGCAGCATCCAGCACATCCCAGCAGCATCCAGCACATCCCAGCAGCATCCAGCACATCCCAGCAGCATCCAGCACATCCCAGCAGCATCCAGCACCTCCCAGCAGCATCCAGCACATCCCAGCAGCATCCAGCACATCCCAGCAGCATCCAGCACCTCCCAGCAGCATCCAGCACATCCCAGCAGCATCCAGCACATCCCAGCAGCATCCAGCACCTCCCAGTTTGCTGGAACCTGCTGACAGATGGCCAGAACATCCCAAGCTCCAGCTCTTGGAGCTCCTTGTGTGGCTGGACACGGACCCTGCCAAGGGCCTGCACTGAAATCAGGGGTTTCCTCTGCCTGAGCCCCACTCGCAGCATCCCTGCAGCACGCTCCCTCCCATGGGATGGGGCCACAAGCTCAGGGTTTCTCTTTCTCCTCCTTTTCACCATCCTTCTCCACCACTTTGCTACTGGGATGAGGCAAATGCTAGGCTGAGATAGCCCAAAGGAGGAGATCAGCCCCCTGAAGGCACTGATTCGGGGTCAGAAAGGAGCAAATGCTTTGGCATCACCCTGCAGACACAAGCAGGTCACAGGGATTTGGCTTTACAGTGACAAAGGTGTTAATGAGGAGGTAGGCTGCTGTGGGATGGGTTGGAGGCTCCTCTAAGGACAGCCTGATGCTGTCACTTACACATCATGTGTGTCTCTGAGGAAAAGTGCCAATGTACAAAGAGCACCTTGGATGTCACTGCATCCCACTGCGCTCTGTACCTCCATTCCAGCCCAGCCCATCCTCATCTGGAACATAACTGGAGGAGGGGAGGGATTCCTGTGGTGTTTTCAGCAGGGTTTTAGCAGAGGATTTGATATCATGAGACAGCAAAACCCAAACCCTCCCCTTGCAGGCCCTGCAATGAGACCTGGGTTTGTGTCCTTAGGTTGCAGTCCATGGGCCATGAGCTTCTGTCTCCATAGCTGCAAAGATGTGAATCCCATTGTTTGTATAATGAAAGCCTCATCACGTAACTGGGAGCTGCTGCTTTCATATAATGGGCCAACATGGGGATACTGTCATTAAAAGCACAAGTCTGGCAGCAGTGTTTGTGCTCCTCCGGAGACCAGAGCTGCTGCTCCAGCAGTGGGTTTCCTGGCAGAGCCCGCTCTCTGCAGCCTTCCCCCTCCCCAGCTGCAGGGAGAGCGCTTCCCAAGCAGCCCTGCAGGCTCTCTGGGAGCTGGGGCATCCCAAGAGGGGAGCAGTGGGAACTGCCCCAATCCATCCCTCCATGCAGAGGAAAGGGGCTGCAGGGCAGGGGAGGTGACAGGCTCCTCCTGGGAAGGGAAGGAGAGCAAGGGATTGCCCATGAGCAGCCAGGCTGGGGGGGAAAGGGAGGAGAGATTGGCTTTGGGGCATGGCTTTGGTCCCCTGGGCGTTAGACCCACTGCTGGATCCAGAGCAGCACAGGGACCCTCCATGGACCTGCTTGGTTTTTCAGCTGTACACGAGTGGGTTCAGAGCAGGAGGCACCAGGGGACGAACATCAGCCAGGAGGGTGCAAGTGAGGGGATAGGGCTCTTCCCAACCCTGTGGGTGATGGACAGGCTGAGGAGCGGGGTGTGGAGGATCAGGAGAGCACAGGGTGGGAGATGCACGGGCTGACAGCTTTGGCTCGTGCTTCCTGAGAGACGATGCTCAGGAGGGCCCTGAGGGTCACCACGCAAGGCAGGAGGATGCTCAGGGGGTCCCGGCCCTTGGTCAGTGTCACCGTGGACCAGGACATCCCCACACAGCAGCCCCAGCATGTCCTGGTGCAGGCAGGAGTGAGACAGGGCCCGGGCCCTGCAGAAAGCAGCTTCTGAATGGGGACAGCAGCAGAGAGCACCACGCAGATGCCCCGCATGAAGATCACCCCCTTGCCTCACTATGGGGGAGCTCATCAGGGCAGAGGTGTAGAGCAGAGGGGAGCAAACAGCACAAAGTGACCAAAGCCATGGCCCCAGGAGCCCTGACTCGGAGGCACAGAAGCAGTGGCTGAGGAGCATCTGCAGAGCACACGCCTGGAGCACAGGGAGGTGGGCTCAGACCAGAAAATGGGCAGCATGGTGGGAGGGACAAGGCCAGGTCTGCCATGGGCAGCATGGAGGGCAGGTAGCACATGGCTGTACGGAGCCTGTGCTCTGTCTGCATCACCCAGAGCAAGGTGCAGCTCCCCAGCACCATGAGGAGGTGGAGGCAGCAGAGGCAATGCCACCCAGTAGCTGCTCACTGCCAGACTGGGAATGCTGGTGAGGACGAAGGTCGGGTGACTGGACTCAGTCCCACTGGAACTGAGATGACATCTCAAGAACAGATGGTCTGAGAGGCTGGAAATAACGACGTAATGGAACAAAAGCCCTGCTATGAGGCACCCCAGGCACCCCATCTGCAGTGGTGCTGGGAGGACAGGCTCCAACAGCCAAAAACCCTGTGTGCAGCTGCCCTCATGAACAACCGTCACATCAGCCTAAAGACACAGCGGACCAGTCCCAGGCTCAGTCTGGGCTGTGCACAGCAGCAGATAAGGAGGAAGGAGCACTGAGGTGTTTAACATCTCTCCCCCAGTTGTACTCCATCCCCAGCCTTTAAACTGCAGGACCATGGAATGGGTTGGGATGAAGGGAGCTTAAAGCTCCTCCATTCCCAACCCCTGCCACAGGCAGGGACCCCTTCCAGTGGAGCAGCTTGCTCCAAGCCCCTGTGTCCAACCTGGCCTTGAGCACTGCCAGGGATGGGGCAGCCACAGCTTCTCTGGGCACCCTGTGCCAGCGCCTCAGCACCCTCACAGGGAAGAGCTTCTGCCTAAGAGCTCAGCTCAGTCTCCCCTCGGGCAGGTTCAAGCCATTCCCCTTGGCCTGGCCCTACAGGCCCTTGTCCCAAGCCCCTCTCCAGGGTTCTACAGTGCCTTTGCCCCCATCCCCCAGGAGCAAGGGGCATCTCCTTGGCTTTCTTTACACCCTCACTTCCCTCTTTTGCTGTCTCTGTTCTCCCTCTCCCACCCTGCTTGGTTCTGTTTCAGAGCGCGTTTCCCCTCACCCCAGGGCACTCAGCTCTGTATTGTCCCCGTGTGACTCTGTCCTCTGAAGTGGTTTCTGAGGACCTGCACCATGAGCACAGCACCAACGTGAGCCCAGCACCACTGCCTGCAGACAGAGCTGCTCTCCCACTGCTGCCTTTCAGGCCTGACCCTTCGGCCATGCGAAAACTCCACTTACTTATCTCTGGGAGCAGATGAGCTCCCAGTGTGTCCGGGACAAAACTTACTCATTCCATGCTCCTCCTGTATGTGAAACACCTGAACTCCAGCCGAATAGAGACAAGCTCTGTGTGGCAAGAGCTGAGGATGCGCTGCTGTGACCAGCTGAGGAGCTGGTGCCTTTAAGATGCCCTGAATTCACCTGCATTGGCAGAGGAGCCTGTTTGGAATAATGACCTGGAAATCTCCCTTGCCTTCCCAGTCTCCTGTGCTTGAGCATCACATCTGGTGCCGTGCTTGAGCATCACATCTGGTGCCGTGCTTGAGCATCACATCTGGTGCCGTGCTCGAGCATCACATCTGGTGCCGTGCTCGAGCATCACATCTGGTGCCGTGCTCCAGCATCACATCTGGTGCCGTGCTCCAGCATCACATCTGGTGCCGTGCTCGAGCATCACATCTGGTGCCGTGCTCGAGCATCACATCTGGTGCTGTGCTGGAGCATCACATCTGGTGTCGTGCTCCAGCATCACATCTGGTGCCGTGCTCCAGCACCACATCTGGTGCCGTGCTCCAGCATCACATCTGGTGCCGTGCTCGAGCATCACATCTGGTGCCGTGCTCCAGCATCACATCTGGTGCCGTGCTTGAGCATCACATCTGGTGCCGTGCTCGAGCATCACATCTGGTGCTGTGCTCAGGGACAGTGAAGCTGCCCAGGAAAGCTGGTGCTTTCCTCTTGGTTTTCCTAGCGGCCTCAGGCAGACGAAGCACCACCTCAGCTTCTTGTTCTCATTCAAACCTCTGCATTTCTTTCTTCCCATTTCCCCTTTCTGGCAGCTGGAAAGCACAAACCCGTTCTCCTCCCATGGGGTGGATTGGTTAGTTGACCTGCGGGTTTAGCTGATAAAGCGCTCTGAAACATCATGCATTTTGCCATGCTTACACTAAAAGGGAAGGAATCGATGCAGAGCCACAGAGAACAGGGCTGCTTCTCATCCTGGAGGGAGATGTTATCTGTCGTCTGATCGCATTCGGTTCAGCACAAACATTGATCTTTCTCTGCCTTCATCTCCCCCTCCATCCCCCCTTCCCTCTCCTGTTCTGCCTTGCAGGACCAGCATGGGCAAGGCTGATCCTTCATCCCCAGCTCTCATCCCACTTCTCCTCCTTCTGCATCCCGGAGCTCTCTGGCCCCAGGCTGTCATCACAGTGGAAGGGGTCCCTGCCCATGGCAGGGGGTTGGAACTGGATGAGCTTTAAGCTCCCTTCAACCCAAACCAGTCTATGGTTCTGTGAAATTAATTTACACATCCTGCTTGTGCAACGCTTGAGAGAATGAAGGAAATGTGTCGTTATTGACCAAGGGCAGTTTTTTAGGGTGGTTTTTTACAGCAAGCCCATATATAAGATCAAAAGTGATATTTACTAAAGCAATTTGCTCCCAGCACTTTTTCCCTATGCTCCTTTGTTGTTCCTGCCAGAGAATCCCTCAGGTCCTTGTTCTGATGCCCTCAAACACACTGCCCCTGCAGAGGAAGAGCATCCCTGGTCTGCCATCCTCCTGCAGCCCACCCTGCACTTACCTGGTGACAGCAGAGGACGGGGATGGGGACCAGGAGCAGCTCGGAGCGCAGAGTGCTGCAGGCAGGCACTGCAGAGGGCTGGGGAGCTGCCTTTAACCCAGAGCAAACCCCATGGGTCTCACCCGGAGCACAGCACTGTGCTCTTCAGGGATGAGACACCATGGGCTGGCTATGGGCAGGTTTCCCTGCCTTTGGAAACAGAGCAGAGTGTGACAAAAGGGGTGAGGCAGTTTGGGGTGAGGAAAAAAGGAAGAAATTGGGTAAAAAACATATATTCAGAAAATTCCCCACTCTTCCCTTGCTGTGAGACCTCTGCAGCGTGAGCCCTGGTGCCTTCCCCCTCCTGGGTGCCCCTGGGCAGCTCATGGACCAGATGGTCCTTGAGGTCCTTCCAAGCTGGGATTCTAGGATGCTGTGATCCTGGTGCCTGCTGTGCTCAGCCTCCTTCTTCGGGGTGAGAACCAAAGGGGTGCAGAGCAGGATCCTCATTTCAGTGACAATTCCTGGTGACAGAACTGCCCTTGGGCTGCACCCAGCTCCTGGCTTCCCTTGCCTTGGACTGGTGGTTTTGGAGACAGGGAAGGTGCAGCTCTGACTGCAGCGTGCTGCCTTGGCCCTTGGCAGGCTCCCAGCCACTATCACAACACCAATAACAATGGTTTATGACTGCAAATTGTCGAGCAAACACACTTCATGCAATAAGCACTAGTGCTGTCATAAAAGGCAACAGGAGCTCATCACATTGATGGGTTTATGGATGCGGTCAGAGCCCTTCAGGAGTTAACACCGAGCTGGGACTTGCTCCTTTCCCTGCAGTGCATCCCAGTGCGCCCCAGGGAGGATGAGACAGACAGACACTATAAACCACTTCCATCCACTATTCACTTTTTCACTGTGCTTTCTTTTTCTGGTATTTATTCACGGCCTATCATTTAGGAAATTATCTCTGGGAGGAACAGACAAATGCCACTTTGTGGAAACAGAAATTTCCAGCACAAATCTGATTAAGAGCTTCATTTCCTGAGTTAGGAACAAATTAACTCATTATCCACACACCACAAAGCAAACAGGATCTGTAATAGCAGCGCAAGGTGGGGACGGGGGGGTACTGGATGTGGATGGGAAGGGCTTGGCTGTAGAGGGGCTGCAGGGGTGGCCAGGAGGGAGGTGAGGGGCTCCCATGTGCCAGGCACAGATGGCTCCAGCTACATCAGAACAGACCCATCACGGAGTCATAGGGTGCACAGAATTGGAAGGGACCTTAGGGATCCTCCAGGTCCAGCCTCCAGCACCAGAGCTGAGCCAGTCAGAGGTGCTTGGGGAAGCGTATTCAGGAAAGGGCAGAAACTGTCAGACCAAGAGAGGAGGGAATAGAGAGAAACGGCACAGGGAACATGGAGGGCAGAGCAATAGGAGGTGGAAGCACCCCCATGGGGGGCTGTGGAGGACCCACACTGGAGCAGGTACATCCCCAAAGGGCCTGCAGCCTGTGGACCAGCCCATGGACCAGAAGGAAGGAGGAGCAGAGAGGAACTGCTGTGTACTGACCCGGACCTGCAACAGGCATCACCTTCCTGAGGGCACTGAGTGGAACCTGTGGTGGCAACAAGGAGAGGAGAGGAGTCTGGAGTGAGGAAGTGACTGAGTGACACTCTGATGCTCCCAAGGAGTCCTAAGTTCTAAGCCCAACACTTACGAACTCCAGTTATAACTGAGATAACGCCTGTTTCTGAGTGGGAATGGACAGGTCATACACAACGCTGGACAAAATTAGGGCTATGCCTTGCCAGAGCAGCTCAGTTTTAATGAATCTATATTGAAATTTACTGTCCAGTTTATCACTTCATAGAATCATAGAACCGTAGAATAGTTCGGGTTGGAAAGGACGTTAACATCATCCAGTTCCAACCCCCTGCCATGGGCAGGGACACCTCACACTAAACCATGGCACCCAAGGCTCTGTCCAACCTGGCCTTGAGCACTGCCAGGGATGGGGCAGCCACAGCTTCTCTGGGCACCCTGTGCCAGCGCCTCAGCACCCTCACAGGGAAGAGCATCATCCTTATATCTAACCTAAATCTCCCCTGTTTCAGTCTGAACCCATCACCCCTTGTCCTATCACTGCAGTCCCTGATGAAGAGCCCCTCTCCAGCATCCCTATAGGCCCCCTTCAGACACTGGAAGCTGCTCTGAGGTCTCCACGCAGCTTCTCTTCTCCAGGCTCAACAGCCCCAATGTTCTCAGCCTGGCTCCATACAGGAGCTGCTCCAGCCCCTGAGCATCCTCGTGGCCTCCTCTGGACTTGTTCCAACAGTTCCATGTCCTTTTTATGTTGAGGACACCAGAACTGCACACAGTGCTGCAGGTGAGGTCTCAAAAGAGCAGAGCAGAGGGGCAGGATCACCTCCTTCGCCCTGCTGGTCACGCTCCTTTGGATGCAGCCCAGGATACTCAGCATTGCAAAGTTCTCCCACAATCCCCCATCTCCAGTACTCTGGGTACAGTGGTTTCATAAAGAGCTCCATCCCGCCGCCGCTCACATCCTTCCCAGCACGCCCAGCGTCTCAGCTCCCTGCCCAGCTCAAGTGGCAGCCTCCCACAAGTGTGAGCAATCTCTATTTATTCCTTCTCCTTGGCCACGGTGTCTGGGCTGGAGGAAGGGAAGAGCTGCTGAGAACAGCTTGGGGGAGCAAGCAGGGACCCGGCGTGGGCAATGATTCACCCATAGAACATGAGTTGCTGGACGTGGGGGTTTCTTATCGGGGGGCTCTGATTGCCAAAGCCATGTCCGAGGTGCAAGAGGCACGGAGATACTGGTGAAATAGCCCACACTTTGTTCTCGTGGCACATGAATTCGGTGGACCCTGCAAACAGGGATCGCCTTCTGTAAGAGCCCCCATTCATAACCATGCCAGCCGTGCCGCAGAGCACACTTTGTATTCAGAGACCTGGGGGAAAGAACAAGGTAGACGGATTAATTCAGCAGCAGTGTGGTGGATTTCACCCTTTCTTCGTGCTGCATCTGCAGCAGTGACCTATGAATCAGACCTCGCGCAGCAACACATCACTGAGGCAACAGGAGCCGCGTCCAAGTCACACGAGGACAACCACAGTGGGAAAGATGGGGAGAAAACCAGTGCTCGCAGTTGTTTGTGCTCCTCCCCATGGGCTCAGGAGCCGATCCCCCGGCCCCACAGTGAGCACAGGGCTGGAGGAAGGGCTCAGTGCTCTGCCTTTGGTGTGCAGGGGAGAAGGGCCATGCAGCGGGTCTGTGCTTCAGGCTGGTTTGTGCCTGTGTCTGAGGAGTGGGCATCACCCCCAGGGGGGGCCAGCACCCCCAGCCCCACTCTTTCCCCACTGCCTACCAATGCAAGGTGGTTTTGTTCCTCTTCCCCCCACCCCTTTCAGTTAATGCCCAGCAGCATCCACAGCTCTGGGAGCGGACCTGAGCTCATTCCCTCAGCACACAAAGGAAGAAGCAGCCTGTGCATCTCAAGCAGGAATGCTGATTACCTCCCGCTCATCACCAGGAGCTCAGTGACTCAAAGCTGGCTCAAAGCTGCCTGCTCTGAGGCTTTCCCACTGCCTCCTAGGCTGACCTCTGGACTTCCCATCCTCCCCAGCTTGCTAAGCAGGATCCGCTGCTCCCTGCGGGCAGTGAGCTGCTGGATGGAACGGAACCAGCACATATGCACAGTCCTCTCCCAGCTCTCAGGTCATTAATATGGGAAGATGTGGGAAGAGGTGGGAGCTGTCTGAAGTGGATCACATACACCCTGCAGAGTTAACGTGGCCCCCATGTGGGGCCATGCATTTGTACGTGGATGGGATGCAGGAAGTTAGATTCTCTTGAGAGAAAATGCAGTGAGCACCCGGACACAGACCAAGGCTGGAGCAGGAACCATCCCCCTGTCCTGAGGGGATCCTGCCCTGGGCATTTCATGGCACTTGGGGGATGAGCCGCCCGGGTGCTGCCTCAGTTTCCCTGCAGGAGCTCCCTGTGGGCCAGCGCAGGGGAGCCCTCTGACCCCTCAGAGCCTTTCCCTGGGGCAGGGAGCAGGGCGCTGTGCTGGGAACAGGACAGGGTCAGGAGCAGTTGGCACTTTTCACACCCCCAGTCTGGAACCAGGGCGAGAGGGGAGGATGGAGAGGGGCTGGGTACTGGGACATGGGCAGGACACCTGCAAGGGCCTGTAGGGCCAGGCCAAGGGGAATGGCTTGAACCTGCCCGAGGGGAGACTGAGCTGAGCTCTTAGGCAGAAGCTCTTCCCTGTGAGGGTGCTGAGGCGCTGGCACAGGGTGCCCAGAGAAGCTGTGGCTGCCCCATCCCTGGCAGTGCTCAAGGCCAGGTTGGACACAGGGGCTTGGAGCAAGCTGCTCCAGTGGAAGGGGTCCCTGCCCGTGGCAGGGGTTGGGGCTGGAGGAGCTTTGAGGTTCCTTCAACCCAAACCAGGCTGGGAGTCTATGATGTGCTTGGGTTTGACACCATACACAGTGGGGTCCATGGGAGAGGGGGGAACAGGAGGTAGAAAGTGGCCATCAAGATATGCCCATGAGAGGCAATGTGGCAACCAAAGCTGGGGGTTAGTGATGAGAGAAGCGCAGAGCAGGACAACACAGATATGGGAGGTGCAGGTCCCAGATATCTTCTGTCTCTCCTCTGTGGATGCCAAGCTCTGTGTGGTCCTCAAGACCCTGAGGTAGAGACCAACAGACAACAGATCCAAGTCCGTGATGAGAACCACGATGATCCCCTGTGGTTCACACATGACCTCCCCTCACAGACTGCAGGGACAGGGGATACCTAAATTAGGTCCAAAGGATCAGCACAGAACCACGATGATCCCCTGTGGTTCACACATGACCTCCCCTCACAGACTGCAGGGACAGGGGATACCTAAATTAGGTCCAAAGGATCAGCACCCATTTTCAGAGCATTCCCTAAAGTGCATGGGTGCTTCAGGATCCTCGGATGAAAGGAGGTATTAAACCCAGCCCTAAGAACCCCATTGTTGCCTTGATCCCCAGAAGGAGCGCAGTGCCACTGGATCCAAACCCAAAGTGAGTTTTACACCAACAGGATGAAGCCCGAAGGACACACGCACTGCTGAGCGTACACCAGGGAACAGCCGCTACCCCCAGGTACCAAACCTTCCCTGCCTATAGACCCAAGGTCTCTCTATGGGACCCATAACCCCTGCAGGGGCAGAGAGGAGCGGGGTTGCTCACAACCCATTGCTCTTCCAGGCAGCAGTTTCTCCTCTGTGGTGATTGCACCTGAGGCCCCAGCAGTGGGTGATTGGGGTGATGAGCTCCCTCGGCTGCTATAAATACCTCTGGCAGCCTGAGGGCTTGCTTGGGTCTCTGGGAGAGAAGCAGTGCTTGAAGGTGGTGTGGGTGCACCAGGGTCACGTCATCCGGCTGAGAGGGGTAAGTGGTTCTGTTAGCTCAGTCTGGTGTTATAGCAGGGCTTTGGAGCAGGGTGCCAAGCTCAAGCTTCAGCCAGCCAAGCTGGTACATAAAGCAGTCCATCCAGAAAGCCACTATGCCGATACCTCAGTACATCGAAGTGGGCTTCAGCTCCTCCTGAGTCATGAGCTACTTCATTAACTCTACACACCCCACATTCCGTGGCTGCTGTGGTAGAGCATCACCCGTCAGATCCTTGCTCTGCTTCCTGCACAGGTCACTTACAGCAGGGTTACCTGTTGGGCTGCAATCGTTCCTTGGTGAAACAGGTTCAGACAAGCTGCTATCCCATAGGTGTAGCATGTGTGTTCCTTGGTGAAACAGGTTCAGACAAGCTGCTATCCCATAGGTGTAGCACGTGTGTTCCTTGGTGAAACAGGTTCAGACAAGCTGCTATCCCATAGGTGTAGCATGTGTGTTCCTTGGTGAAACAGGTTCAGACAAGCTGCTATCCCATAGGTGTAGCACGTGTGTTCCTTGGTGAAACAGGTCCAGACAAGCTGCTATCCCATACGTGTAGCACGTGCGTTCCTTGGTGAAACAGGTTCAGACAAGCTGCTATCCCATAGGTGTAGCACGTGTGTTCCTTGGTGAAACAGGTTCAGACAAGCTGCTATCCCATAGGTGTAGCACGTGCGTTCCTTGGTGAAACAGGTTCAGACAAGCTGCTATCCCATAGGTGTAGCACGTGTGTTCCTTGGTGAAACAGGTTCAGACAAGCTGCTATCCCATAGGTGTAGCACGTGTGTTCCTTGGTGAACAGATTCAGACAAGCTGCTATCCCATAGGTGTAGCACGTGTGTTCCTTGGTGAAACAGGTTCAGACAAGCTGCTATCCCATAGGTGTAGCACGTGTGTTCCTTGGTGAAACAGGTTCAGACAAGCTGCTATCCCATAGGTGTAGCACGTGTGTTCCTTGGTGAAACAGGTTCAGACAAGCTGCTATCCCATAGGTGTAGCACGTGTGTTCCTTGGTGAAACAGGTTCAGACAAGCTGCTATCCCATAGGTGTAGCACGTGTGTTCCTTGGTGAAACAGGTTCAGGCAAGCTGCTATCCCATACGTGTAGCACGTGTGTTCCTTGGTGAAACAGGTTCAGACAAGCTGCTATCCCATAGGTGCAGCACGTGCTAACCCAGCTGCCTGTGAACACCTGCAGTTACCTGACCATAGCTCTGGCACCGTCCTTCTTGCTTGTGCAAACCTGAAGAGGATGGCAGACACCAGGAGGAAGGTAAGGGTTTGTTCTTCCCCTAATGGACAGGACAAAAGTCAGGAGCTCCAGTGAGAGTCTGACACTAGGAACATGCTTTGAAACAGATGATTTGGGGAAAGGGTGGAGGGTTTGCAATGGGTTGTGTGTGTGTCTTATCAGAGATCACTTCTGAATGAAGCTGTGGCTGCCCCATCCCTGGCAGTGCTCAAGGCCAGGTTGGACACAGGGCTTGGAGCAAGCTGCTCCAGTGGAAGGGGTCCCTGCCCGTGGCAGGGGTTGGGGCTGGAGGAGCTTTGAGGTCCCTTCAACCCAAACCATTCTGTGATTATACTGGGGCAGGGATGCGCACAGGATGACTATTCTGGAATCATGGAATTGTAGAATCTAGCTCTGTTAAACCCCAAATCCAGGGGAGCTTTGCTTTGTGGCAGGCTGTGCGCTGGGCAGCAGCGCTGGGCAGCTTTTAGCACCATTGCATCGACATGTGGGTGCAAAAGGAGTTGTCTGTATGGTTGTGAGATGGCCGGGAGCTTGACAGTGCCTAAGGATCGCACACAGTGGTAAGTGTATCATATCTGGTAAATTCAATGGTTGTCGCTTAGCAGCAGAGGCAGATCTGGCAAAACTGAGTGAGAAAAGAGTTAAAGCCTGAACCTGAAGCCCCAGCATCTCTTCACTGACAAAGTCAGGGGAAGCTTTGCCAGTGCAGAAGCAATTAAAGTTTTCAGCTCAGTGTGCACGGTGTTCAATACTGAGCATCTCGTGCTCTGGGGGGGTTTTACCCTGTTCCACTGCTTATAAATAAATCACAACAAGTTTGCAACAAATCTAATGGGAAGCTGAGGTCAAGGCACCTCGTCTCAAAAATCCTCTGCATTTGACTGCTGCAATGAGCAGAACTTGTGACGTTCCCAGTGACTGCTGCTTGACTGCACAAATAAAACTCGACGAGCTTTTCATGCCAATGGAGCAGAAAGAAACCGCTCAGGAGTGTGTCAACAGGCCCACTGGAGCAGCAGCGAGTCCAAAAGTGCTGCTCCCATCCCTGCTCTTCCAAGTGCCAGGCAGAACAACAGCAGCATCTTCCTAACATGGCATTAGCATGCAGACTGCAGCTGCTGCTGCTCTGGGCTGGTGGTAGGGGAGGTCCATGCGAGGCTGATTGAGTCTGGGGAGGTCAAAGAGGAGACCTCAAGGTGTGATGCTCTGTACAGGATGCAGCATTAGATGCCTGTCACTGTGTGTGTGTGTGTGTGTTTGCACAAGATCTGCGGGTACCTTTGCTGGCAGAGGGCATGTCAAGAGAGGGATGCAGGGAATATAGGGGTGGTGTAAGGTGGATGAAACAAGTGCAGTGGGAACAGCTTCTTTGCATGACACAAATGGGCTGGTCAGAGATGGAACCAGCAAGGTTGATTCCTTGGCATTTCTTGTGTTGAAGTGCACCCAAGAGACCAGGCCCTAAAGGAACAGGACTGGTACAGCATGCAATGAACATACACAAAAGAATCCAGTAAGGATGGCAAATGCTCTGACCACCCCACCCAAGTCTTGGAAGGCAGACGCAGGGACTGTGAGAACGATGACCCTAGGTCCACTGTAGGAGAGGATCTGGTTCAAGACCATCTTAAGAACCTGAACGTGCACAAGTCCATGGGACCCGATGAAATCCATCCGCGGGTCCTGAAGGAGCTGGAGGATGAAGGTGCTAAGCCACTGTCCATATTTGAAAAATCATGGCAGACAGGTGAAGTTCCCAAAGACTGGAAAAAGGGAAACATAACCCCCATTTTCAAGAAGGGGAAAATGGATGACCCAGGGAATTACAGACCAGTCAGTCTCACCTCTGTGCCTGGCAAGATCTTGGAGCAGACTCTCCTGGAAGGCATGCTAAGGCACATGAAAAACAGCAAGGTGCTTGGTGACAGCCAGCATGGCTTCACTAAGGGGAAATCCTGCCTGACCAATCTGGTGGCCTCCTATGATGGGGCTACAGAACTGATGGACAGGGGTAGAGCAGCTGATGTCATCTACCTGGACGTGTGCAAGGCGATCAACACTGTCCCACACGACATCCTTGTCTCTAAATTGGAAAGACATCAGTTTGATAGGTGGACCACTCGGTGGATAAGGAACTGGCTGGATGGCCACACACAAAGAGTTGTGGTCAATGGCTCAGTGTCCGGCTGGAGACCAGTAACGAGTGGTGTCCCTCAGGGATCGGTGTTGGGACCGGTCTTGTTTAACATCTTCGTCGCTGCCATGGACAGTGGGATTGAGTGCGCCCTCAGCAAGTTTGCCGATGACACCAAGCTGTGTGGTTCAGTTGATCCGCTGGAGGGAAGGAATGCCATCCAGAGGGACCTTGACACGCTTGTGAGGTGGGCTGATGCCAACCTTGTGAAGTTTGACCATGCCAAGTGCAAGGTCCCACACCTGGGTCAGAGCAATCCCAGGCACAGCTACAGGTTGGGCAGAGAAGAGATTCAGAGGAGCCCTGAGGAGAAGGACTTGGGGGTGTTGGTCAATGAGAAAATGAACATGAGCCGGCTTCAGCGTGCACTCGCAGCCCAGAAAGCAACCGTATCCTGAGCTGCATCAAAAGGAGCGTGACCGGCAGGGCGAAGGAGGTGATCCTGCCCCTCTGCTCTGCTCTCGTGAGACCTCACCTGGAGTATTGTGTACAGTTCTGGTGTCCTCAACATCAGAAGGACATGGAGCTGTTGGAACAAGTCCAGAGGAGGCCACGAGGATGCTCAGGGGCTGGAGCAGCTCCTGTATGGACATAGGCTGAGAAAGTTGGGGCTGTTGAGCCTGGAGAAGAGAAGCTGCGTGGAGACCTCAGAGCAGCTTCCAGTGTCTGAAAGGGGCCTATAGGGATGCTGGGGATGGACTCTTCATTAGGGACTGCAGTGATAGGACAAGGGGTAATGGGTTCAAACTGAAACAGGGGAAGCTCAGGTTGGAGATAAGGCAGAAGCTCTTTCCTGTGAGGGTGCTGAGGCGCTGGAATGGGTGCCCAGGGAGGTTGTGAATGCTCCATCCCTGGCAGTGTTCAAGGCCAGGTTGGACAGAGCCTTGGGTGCCATGGTTTAGAGTGAGGTGTCCCTGCCCATGGCCAGAGGATTGGAACCGGATGATCTTAAGGTCCTTTCCAACCCGATCTGTTCTGTGATTCTGTGATTCTATGAACTGAGTCTGATGGTGGTTGAGCAACAATTTAATAACCTGGTAGCTTTATTATACGTGATGAAGTAGAGGTAGCACTGCCCAGAACAGCACATGGGACAGACTGGAGATCAGGTGCCGGACAGAGAGGAAGGAGGGATGATCTGCTTTCTGTCCAAGCACAGGATTACAGGAGCTCAGACGTTTGGCCTTTCCACATAAATAACCCTGCCACGAGACACATTTCCTGCTGGACTGGCTTCTGCCTCCCTGCATTCACAGCCAAGGTACCTGGCCACAGGCAGTCCTCTTTGCAATGAACTATTACAGATAACAAGTCTTGGCAGCGTTTTCAGCCTTGGCTTTGCGGTGTTTGCCCTTACCTTGTGAATAGCACTGACTAAAATGCCTCTTGCTTTGTGTCATCTGGAGCACTTTGGAAGAGATTAAACTATTTAGGGGTCAAGGAAGTCAAATGTCTGGAAAGCCGAGGAAATGAAGTCTGGCTCTGTGGTGCACTGAGGAAAGCAGGGTCCAAGTGCCTGAGCAACGTGCAGCCAATTCCTGCACTGCCAGGGGCTGATTTAACCTTGTTTCCCCTGTAAAATAGGGACAGCCACAGAGCCATGGGCTGCTTCAGGATGGAAAGGACCTTCAGATCATTCAGTTCCAACCCCTTGACACGGGCAGGACATCTTGCACGAGAAGATCTGGTTTGTATCGGAGAGGTGTGTTGATGACCACGCTCCTGCTGAGCTGCATCCTCAAAGTGCTCTGCATCTTCCCCCTCTCCCACCTTTGAGTTTGGTACTGATGGCAACTGAATGTGCTCAACTTCTACCTTGTATCTCCCAGGCTATGGAGGGGAGGGCTGGAGATAACAGCCCCAGGCCAGCATCGGAGGAGAGGTAAGGTAACCCCAATTGCTCGGGTGAAGACCCTGTGTGTCTGTCCCTTGGCAATGATGGGACTGAGTGTACTTGGATAAGAGACAGGAGTGTCATACCATAGAACACCTCAAGCTGGAAGGGATCCATAAGGATCACAAGAAGACAGGCAGAGGTGTTCTGTCTGTGGCTGCCCCACCCCTGGCAGTGCTCAAGGCCAGGTTGGACACAGGGGCTTGGAGCAAGCTGCTCCAGTGGAAGGGGTCCCTGCCCGTGGGAGGGGTTGGAGCTGGGGGAGCTTTAAGATCCCTTCAACAGAAACCAGGCTGGGATCCCATGATCAGTAGGCATCCTCCCTCACCTATGAACTGCCTGATGCAGCCAAGGCTCAGGACCTGCACTGAGATCTGACCTCCCTGCCTCACTTCTTGCACAAACACTGCTTGGGGTTCAAGAGCCATCCCAGTTGCTGTGCTGGTTCTGAGTGCAGACAAGAGTGGGAACCCAGAGTTTCCAAAGCATTTTGCTCCCTCTGGCACAACCAAAGGGCTTTTTCTCCACTTGAGCTGCACGTCTCCAGTTTACATTCTGTGCATTGGTCTCATGGGCACCGCCAGGCTCTGGAGAGCACCAGCATGCTGAGACCCAGCGGGGTGATGCTGAAGGGGAGAGGTAATGACAGAGGAGGGAGCAGTGTTGACAACCTCCATCTCCTCAGAGGACACAGCCTCTTGTGTCTGCTGTCCCGCAGGGAATTCCCAGAGGCTGGATTAATACCCACACTGCTGCCCATGGAGACGTGCTGCTGCCCATGGAGGTGTACTGCTGCAGGTGACAGCCCTACGGCTGGGACAGGTACCTGGGCTCGTCCTTCCCCTCCGACCGGCAGCAGAACCTGCTCTTGGGCTGCAGAGCTCCCCTCTGCTGCTCTTCCCTCTCCCAGGCCACCACATCCCATGCTCGGGGCTCTTCCCCGCTGCTGCCACACTGAAACCCCCCTGTGCCAGGCCCTGCTGTGGAACACAGCTGCTGGAAGCAGATTCCCTCTTGCCTTGGCTGCAGGCACCCGGAGCTCTGGAGTCGGGGACACGTCGGTGCCTGCAGGTAGGTGAACACGGATGCTCCTGTGCGTGAGTGCTTCATGTCTGAGCCACGGCTCCTCTGGGCACCCTGTGCCAGTGCCTCAGCACCCTCACAGGGAAGAGCTTCTGCCTAAGAGCTCAGCTCAGTCTCCCCTTGGGCAGGTTCAAGCCATTCCCCTTGGCCTGGCCCTACAGGCCCTTGTC